>NW_028128723.1:0-123000 GCF_965231255.1 Vanellus vanellus | reverse complement strand
GGGGAGGGGGGGAGGGACAGCCCCATATTGTCCCCTCCCCCCCCCCCATCTGCCCCTCCCCCCCCCCAATGGACGCGGGGGGGGACCCCCCAAATTAAAGCCCCTCCCCCCACTGTGGATGGTGGTATCTGTGGGTGTGGTTTTTTATGGGGGGGGGGGGAGGGGAACTGGGGGGGACTGGGAGTTGCTGGGGGGGGGTACTGGGGGGGCACTGGGGCAGACTGGGGGGCACTGGGAGGTACTGGGGGAGACTGGGGGGTACTGGGGGGGGTACTGGGTATTATGGGGCAGAGTGGGGGGCACTGGGGGGCACTGGGACAGACTGGGGGGTCCTGGGGGGTGTGGGGGGTACTGGGGGGGCACTTGGGGACACTGGGGGAGACTGGGGGGTACTGGGGGCGGTACTGGGGGGTGTGGGGCAGAGTGGGGGATACTGGGGGCACTGGGAGGCACTGGGGGGCACTGGGGCATACTGGGGGGTGTGGGGCAGAGTAGGAGGTACTGGGTGGCACTGGGGCAGACTGGGGGGCACTGGAGAAGGCACTGGGGCAGACTGGCGGGTACTGGGGGGGGTATTGGGGGGTGTGGGGCAGAGTGGGAGGCACTGGGGGGTGCTGGGGGGGCACTGGGACAGACTGGGGGGTCCTGGGGGGTGTGGGGGTACTGGGGGGGCACTTGGGGACACTGGGGGAGACTGGGGCGTACTGGGGGGTGTGGAGCAGAGTGGGGGATACTGGGGGGCACTGGTGGGGCACTGGGGCAGACTGGGGGGTACTGGGGGTTGTGGGGCAGGTTGGGGGGTCCAGGGGGACACTGGGGCAGACTGGGATGTACTGGGGGGTGTGGGGCAGAGTGGGGGATACTGGGTGGCACTGGGGGACACTGGGGGGCACTGGGGCAGACTGGGGGGTAGTGGGGGGTGTGGGGGATACTGGGGGGCACTGGGGGGCACTGCGGGGCACTGGGGCAGACTCGGGGGTACTGGGGGTTGTGGGGCAGGTTGGGGGGTCCAGGGGGACACTGGGGCAGACTGGGATGTACTGGGGGGTATGGGGCAGAGTGGGGGATACTGGGGGGCACTGGGGGGCACTGGGGCAGACTGGGGCCTACTGGGGGGTGTGGGGCAGAGTGGGGGATACTGGGGGGCACTGGGGGGCACTGGGGCAGACTGGGGTGTACTGGGGGGTGTGGGGCAGAGTGGGGTGTGGGGGGGGCACTGGGGCAGACTGGGGCCTACTGGGGGGTGTGGGGCAGAGTGGGGGATACTGGGTGGCACTGGGGGACACTGGGGGGCACTGGGGCAGACTGGGGGGTAGTGGGGGGTGTGGGGGATACTGGGGGGCACTGGGGGGCACTAGGGCAGACTGGGGGGTCCTGGGGGGTGTGGGGCAGAGTGGGGGATACTGGGGGGCACTGGGGCAGACTGGGGTGTACTGGGGGTGTACTGGGGGGTGTGGGGCAGAGTGGGGGATACAGGGGGGTACTGGGGGACACTGGCCAGACTGGGGGGTAGTGGGGGGTGTGGGGCAGAGTGGGGGGGGGGGGGGGGGGGCAGGGCACTGGGGGGCTGTGGTATGTCAATTGTGGGGAGTCCCCGTGAGGCTGTTTGTGATCTCGGGGGGGGGGGGGGGGGGGGGGGGGGGGGATGAGGACTATCGTTTTGTTGCCCTGTGGCATATCGGCTTCTGATACGGTGACGTCGCCGGTCAGGTGGCTTTGTTGGGATGTGTATGCAGCACGGCGCTGAGCCGGGCCCTGCCCAGTGCTCTGCAGGACCCTCAGGGGAAAGAGGGGGAAAACCAAACCAGCAGGCAATGGGGCTACTCCGACCCGGTGGCCCTGTGGCTACTCCAACCCCGGTGGCGCTGTGGCTACTAAAAACCCGGTGGCGCTGTGGCTACTTCGACCCGGTGGCGCTGTGGCTACTCCGACCCAGTGGCACTGTTTCCACTCCAACCCCGGTGGCGCTGTGGCTACTCCGACCCGGTGGCGCTGTGGCTACTCCAACCCGGTGGCACTGTGGCTACTCCGACCCGGTGGCGCTGTGGCTACTCCAACCCGGTGGCACTGTGGCTACTCCGACCTGGTGGCGCTGTGGCTACTCCAACCCGGTGGCGCTGTGGCTACTCCGACCCGGTGGCGCTGTGGCTACTCCGACCCCAGTGGCACTGTGGCTACTCCGACCCGGTGGCACTGTGGCTACTCCAACCCGGTGGCGCTGTGGCTACTCCGACCCGGTGGCGCTGTGGCTACTAAAAACCCGGTGGCGCTGTGGCGGTTAGCCAGGACTGCTCATAAATGATGCAAAGTGGACTGCTGAGCACTTCCACCAGCTCCCTCAGAACCTTTGGGTGGATCCCACCCAGTGCCATTGATTTGTGCACCTCCAGGTGCTGAAGTCGGTCCCTCCCCATTTCCCCTTGGATTGCAGGGGCTGCGTTCTGCTCCCCATCCCTGGCTTCCATCTCAGGGGTCTGGGCACTCAGGGAACAACTGGTCCTACTGCTGAAGACTGAGGCAAAGATGGCATTAAGTACCTCAGCCATTTCCTCATCCTTGGTCACGATGTTACCGGTCCCATCTACCAGAGGACAGAGATTATCCTCCGTCTTCTTTTCATTGCTAATACATTTATAGAAACTTTTTTTGTTGCCCTTGACAACAGAAGCCAGGTTTAGAACAGCTAAGAACAGCTAGGCTAGAACAGCTGGGCTTTGGCCCTTCTGATTTTCTCCCTACACAGCCTCACTACCTCTTTGTAGTCCTCATGAGCGGCCTGCCCTTCCAAAGGCCATAAATCCTCTTTTTCTCCCTAGGTTGCCACCCTAGCTCCCATTCAGCCAAGCCGGTCTTTTTCCCAAACGGCTTGTCTTTCGGCACAGGGGGACAGCCTGCTCCTGCGCTTTTAAGACTTCCTTCTTGAAAGACATCCAGGCTGCCTGGGCTCCTCTGCCCTGGAGGACTGCCTCCCAGGAGACTTTGTCAACCAGGCTCCTGAGCAGCCCCAAGTCTGCCCTCCGGAAGTCCAGGGTAGCAGTTCTGCTGACAATTATGATAGATGGGACTCCTCGTTTTGAACTACAGAAATTCACCGGACCTCTTAAAGGAATAGTTCATCGCTTTAGAGAATTATATTTTTATGTGTGTGTATATATACATTAGAAGACAAATATAACAGTAATTTGAGTGCGACTGCACTTTTAGAGGACTCTAGTGTCTGAATTTGTGACTATATTTACTTTATAGCCAGCTGTGGTGTGTGGGTTTCAAGGTCTCAGTGTTTTCAAGCTCTCCCAGTGCGGGGACCTCAGGAGGGAGACCTCAGCACTTGACCCAAGCTGCCAACAGGGTCATTTCATACCATGAGCATCGTCATATTCAATATCGATTAGAAAGTTTGCTGCAAAGTTCGTTCTCTCCCTTGATGGCTGCCATCCTGAGAACTTCTTGCCCAGTGCCAGATCCCCCTCCTCCCGAAGCCGTAGCGCTCGTAGTGTCCCACATTTACTGTCCACTGAGTGCACAGCTTCTGACTGATATCGGTGGCTGAGTGTAGTCCTTGTATATTTTGTATTGCTATCTGGATCTGTATTGGTTCTTTAGTGTTATTAATGTAAATTATCCAATCTTTGTCTATTAAAGCTGTTTATATTTCAACCCATGTGTTTGCTTGTTTTTTGCCTGATTCCCCGCTCCTGGGTGGGCAGGGGTCATCGGGTGACAGAGTGATTGTCTAAATGACAAAAAATTGTGAGGGGTTTCTCAAACCATAACACAGGCACAACTTTATGGTGAGGCTCTGGACTTGGCTTCTTCTTCCCTGTTGCCTGGGGAAGCCGGGAGGTGGTGTGTGGTTTTCTTACACTCGGCTTCACTCACCCTCACACCCCACCACCCCCAGGACTAGCCCTGAGCCACCAGTGAGGGGCAGGACCTTCCTTCACAGGGCCTGGGGGTCAGGATTTGGCCTTTCTGCTGCATCAACCAAGCCAAGGGGTTCCTTGGCATTACAGCCACCTGCACAGTGCCTTTGCCTACCTGCAGCCACAGCCTCCAGTTATCTCCTCTAACGAGCCCATGGGGAGTCTTTGGCAGTAACGACCCTCAGTGGGGCCAATCAAGGCTGCCAGGTGCTTTGCTTCTGACTTGGACTTCTTGAGCACTTGTTCAGTCTCCTCTTAGTGTCTGAGGTTGATGGAGTCAGGGCCCAATACACCATGGGGCTCGTTAAGGGACAGAAATTCCTAACGAGCTATTTCTCTCCCTGTAATTTTCTTCAAGTTTTCAATAGAGCTAGTTGGAGTTGTTTAACAGTGTAATTTAGAAGGAAGATAATAGAAAATATTTTTTCATTTATTTCAAAGGTTCTTTTTATGAACTTTTCAGAGAGAGAAGAGGGGATAGAAGCAGTCAGCAGTTGATATTGATGCAGACGGTCTTCCCAGGAGGTCTGGGCAGCCAGGAAAAGCAGTCCCCTGAGGTCTGAGACTGTATGGACAGCCTTGCTCCTCACATCCCCTTCCTCACCATCCCTGTCATTGGCCAGCTGGGATTTGCATCACTTTTCCTTACCTCAGACTTCTCCACTGAAGTCTGCAGCGGGGTGTTACAGCTCCATTGCACCATCTCCCTCCTGCGCTCCTCAGAGACCTGGCTGCACCCAGGCACAGGAGGAGTTTTCCTCTTTGCAAGCAGAGAAAAGTAAAACATGATCAAGTTTGATAAACAATAAAACACCCTCTGCAACCAGATGCTCAGGACAAGCTGCTTCTAATGAGGTTGCTTTGCTACAAGGGATGATCTTGTCAGAAATGCTTTAGATGGACAGGTACAAAAAGATAGATATAGTTACAGACTTGGCTAAAGGAGATAAATAGACGACGGAAAGACAGGCAAACTTGTAACTCCCTGAAGCTCAAAGCAGCAGCTGGATAGGTGACAGGACTCTGAATGACCAAAGAGTAAGGGCAGGAGAAGTGGAGTGCAATAGAAAAGGCCTTTGTTGAGACAGTTTGCATCTGAAAAGCTGACTTTAGAAATGGTCATTGTATATAAACAGGTGATACAGGTCTGAAAGATGAGAGACATTAAATGCACTGTATAACAGGCAGAATAGTGGAATGAAGTTGCAGGGGAAGATCAATATTTCTGCGGAATATAATTTTTGAAAGGTCATTGGATTGATAGAGGTCTCTTGTGAGAGAGGACAATCAAGTGTTGGAACCAACTTTGACCTAGGCCAAAAGTGCAACTCAAGGAACTACTGGCTGTAGAGCTCAAACTGGTAAGGAGTGTGCCATCAGTCAGAGTCCTTGTGTGTGACATCTCTGGGCACCAAAAAGAGAAGAATGTGTCCAAATGCAGTCAGCATGGACTTGCCAAGGCTACATACTGGGACATAGTGGGGCATGTGCACTTGTAGCCCAGAAGGCCAACCGCATCTTGGACTGCATGCCCAGCAGTGTTGCCAGCAGGTCAAGGGAGGTGATTACACCCCTCTACTCTGCTCTCGTGGGACCCCACCTGGACTGCTGCGTCCAGCTCTGGAGCCCCAAACAGAAGAAGGACAAGGACATGTTGGAGCAAGTCCAGAGGAGGGCCACAAAGATGAGCAGAGGGCTGGAGCACCTCTCCTATGAGGACAGGCTGAGAGAGTTGTTCAGCCTGCAGAAGAGAAGGCTCTGCGGAGACTTATAGCACTTTGCAGTACCTAAATGGGGCTTATAGGAAAGGTGGAGAGGGACTCCTGAACATGGACTGTAGTGATAGGACGAGGGGTAAACCCTTTTAAACTGGAACTGGGTAGATTTAGATTAGATATTAGATAGAAAATCTTTCCTGTGAGGGTAGTGAGGCACTGGCGCAGGTTGACCAGAGAAGCTGCGAAGGCCCCAACCCTGGAGGTGCTCAAGGCCAGGATGGACGGGGCTTTGAGCAACGTGGTCAACTGAGAGGTGTCCCTGCCCAAGGCAGGGGTTGGAACATGATGATCTTTAACATTCCTTCAAACTCTACCCATGAGTAATGACCATGGGAGCTGAGACAAGGAGCTCACATGCAGGTGCCTATTTTGTGCATTCCAGGATCGAAGCAAGAGGAACCCAAACTCCTATGGGTTTGTCATCTGCACGGAATGGAGTTCAGTCCCCTTTAAAGACCAAAGAGTTGATCCCAGGGTGAAATGCCTCAACGGACTCTGTTGATTCCCTTCCCTCACCAGGGCTAAAGGAGATCCCTTCCTGTCTCTGTTTGAATGTCCTGAGTAATGACAGGAAAGGAAAAAGGCTTTATAGTACTCAAATCTGACTCTGGTAAGAGAAAAAACAGCGCTGGAAAGAATCGTCTCTCCCCAGCTGAGGGAGGGAACACGAGGGACTCCTTCAGGCTGTTTCCCAGCAGGTTCCCCTGGAGCCCAGGGACACCTCCAGGGAGCCCAGAGGGGACAGAGAGAGCGCCACCGTGGGCTGGTCCTCTGCTGCTGAGCTGGGCCGGGCTGCTGGGACAGAAGGAGCTCCTGGCAAGCGGGCAGCGCTGCAGAGAGACAGCTCTGCCCAGGAGCAGCTCCTCTGCAGAGCGCAGCAGGGCTGAGGGCACTGCCTGCAGGCAGCGAGGGCAGAGCAGGGAGCAGAGAGAGGTTGAAGGCATTCTGGAGAGGGAGGATGCTGACAGCTCACTGCAGGGGAGAAACTTTCAAAGCCCTTGACATGGTAAGTCTCTGGGTTAGGGCAATTGCAGCTGCAGTTTTTGGAAAGATGTCCAAAAGATGCTCCTCCCATGGTCTATGGGATCTTTCAGGAGGGCTCTGACACTTCCTCTAGAGTAGAGGTGAAGAATGTGCTCTAGAGCAGGGATGCCCTGCTGTGCCTTCAGAGGGACAGGGCACGACAGCTGCCTTCCCCTTAGGACCACTGCCATGTGTGAAGGTGGGTGTGCAGGCAGGGGTGGGCAGGGCTGTCCTTGCCAGCAGGGTCCCTGCACCCCGGGGGCTGTGTGCTGGGGCAGGGACTCTGCCGCCTGCCAGGGTCAGCTCTCTGCCTGCCCAGGGAGCTCCCACAGAGGTGCTGTGGGGAGAAGGTGTGTGTGGAAGTAGCAACTCCTTGCACGACAGGGTGTTGCCGAGAGAGAACTGCGTGGGTCAGGGCTGCTCACAGCTCAAGGGCAGTAGCAGAGGAAACTTTTCAAGAAGAACCTCAAGGCAGGGGCTACCTGAAACGGAAGGAGTTTGTGCTTTCAGTCTTCTGCTTTTTTGTGTGTGTGGGTGGGGAGTGAGACGTGGAGATTTGTCTCCCTGTTCTTCAGAAGGCACAGAGCCTCCAAATCTTTTTCACTTAGAGGTGAATAAATCAGGGAGTAAGAAAAATCCATATCCTACATCTTACAGAGAGCACCCAGCATCACCTTTCCAGCCTTATCAGGGTCAGTCACATGTTCCTGTCAGAACCTGTGCCCACAGGGATGCTCCTGGGCAGTGTTCTGCTGCCAGGAGGTGTCTGCGGGACAGAGCTGAGCACACAGTGTCTGTGATGGGTTCTGTGTGCACTGCCGGGGAGGAGACGCGCTGCCAGAGAAAGAGCTCCCAGCAGGGACAGCTCTTTCCCTCTTTCCTCTCCCAGAGGGAGCAGCTCCCATGTGCCATGAGAAGGTGATTCGGGCACCTTCCTGCCACCTCCTGTAATGAGGGCACCTTCTACTGAAAACCCCCCGGTCTCCTCTCTCGCCCAGCAGAGCTTCTGACATCAAGGCTGTTGGGTTTCTGGCTGAGGTGCCTGCTCAGCAGCCACACACCAAGGAGGAGAAACTCCTTAGTGCTATCGGTCCCTGTCCTCCCTCAGCAGGAGCATTTCTCCATCTTCCACTCCTGTCCATACTGCTCTTGTTCTTACCCGCATACTCTCTAGGAAGAAGGGGTTCAGGTGAGGCTTACACACCAACACCACCATGCAGCTGTGTCCGTGGGACCAAAGTCCTTCAAACCACCCAAACCTGTGGGGCTATGGAAAATGCAGTGTGGAGCTCGGGGGTGAGATGACTCTGCTGAGATCACTGCACTTAGAGCACTTCTGGGAGTTTCCCTGGCACCCTCCTGCTTGAAAATGCTGACCAGCTTGTCTTCATGACACAGGGATTACCGATGAGGCAAACAGCGACTTTCAGAAGCTGCCACACCCTTCCCAAATGCCCACTGCTGTTGAGCAGGGGTGACTGCTCGCAAGCCCATGGGCAGAAGACTCCTCCTCATGTCGTGTTTGGCCAGCACAAAGCAGAGATCAACACTTGGGGAAGTCAAAAGGTCTTAAAAGGAAGGAGGAAGGCAATGTGTGTTTGGGAAGGACAGAGGAGAATGGGACACGCGGAATGAGAAGAGATTTGCTCAGAGCAGCCCTAACTTGTGAGTGTGGTTTCCTCCTTTGGCAGAACCTCATGAACAAAGGGATCAGATGTCCAACAGCAGCTCCATCACCCAGTTCCTCCTCCTGGCATTTGCAGACACTCGGGAGCTGCAGCTCTTGCACTTTGGGCTCTTCCTGGGCATCTACCTGGCTGCCCTCCTGGGAAACGGCCTCATCATCACCACCATCACCTGCGACCACCGCCTCCACACCCCCATGTACTTCTTCCTCCTCAGCCTCTCTGTTCTTGATCTGGGCTCCATCTCCAACACTCTCCCCAAAGCCATGGCCAATTCCCTCTGGAACACCAGGACCATCTCCTATGCAGAATGTGCTGTCCAGCTCTTTTTCTTTGTCTTTTTCATTTCAGCTGAGTATTTTCTCCTCACGGTCATGGCCTATGACCGCTACGTTGCCATCTGCCAACTTCTGCACTACGGGACCCTCCTGGGTAGCAGAGCTTGTGTCCACGTGGCAGCTGCTGCCTGGGGCAGTGGGTTTCTCAATTCTCTCCTGCACACAGCCAATACATTTTCACTCCCCCTCTGCCAAGGCAATGCCTTGCACCAGTTCTTCTGTGAAGTCCCCCACATCCTCAAGCTCTCCTGCTCACATTCAGATTACCTCAGGGAAGTTGGGCTTCTTGTTGTTAGTGCATGTTCAGCATTTGTGTGCTTTGTTTTCATTGTGGTGTCCTATGTGCAGATCTTCAGAGCTGTGCTGAGAATCCCCTTACAGCATGGATGGCACAAAGCCTTTTCCACATGCCTTCCTCACCTGGCCGTGGTGTCCCTCTTTCTCAGCACTGCCATGTTTGCCTATCTGAAGCCCTCCTCTGTCTCCTCCCCATCCCTGAACCTGTTGGTGTCATTTCTGTACTCAGTGGTGCCTCCAGCTATGAACCCTCTCATCTACAGCATGAGGAACCAGGAGCTCAAGGATGCCCTAAGGAAATGGATGACTGGTTTCTTTTCAGAAGCAACAATGAACTGCCCATCTTGTTCTATGTATCACACATGATGTAACTCATTACAGGCCCAGACTTTCTTTGCTAGGTTTTTCCTTTCATTTCTGGATGTCATCTCCAAACACGTTGAGGAACAGGAAGTTATTGGAAGTGGTCAACATGGATTTACCAAGGGTAAATCATGCTTGACCAATCTGATAGCTTTCTATGATGTTATAACTAGTTGGCTGGATGAGGGGAAAGTCGTGGATGTCATCTACCTTGACTTTAGCAAGGCTTTTGACACTGTCTCCCATAACATCCTCATTAGGAAGCTGAGGAAGTATGGGCTAGATGAGGTGACAGCGAGGTGGATTGAGAGTTGGCTGCGGGACAGAACTCAGAGGGTTGTGATCAGCGGCACAGAGTCTAGTTGGAGGCCTGTAACCAGTGGTGTCCCCCAGGGGTCAATACTCGGTCCAATTTTAATATATTCATTAATGACCTGGATGAGGAGACAGAGTGTATCCTCAGCAAGTTTGCTGATGATACCAAACTGGGTGGGGTGGCTGACACCCCAGAGGGCCGTGCTGCCATGCAGCGTGACCTGGACAGGCTGGAGAGCTGGGCAGAGAAGAACCTCATGAGGTTCAACAAAGGCAAGTGCAAGGTCCTGCACCTGGGGAGGAAGAATGTAAAGCACCACTATAGGTTAGGGGCGGACCTGCTGGGAAGTAGCTCTGAGGAGAAGGATCTGGGGGTCCTGGTAGACAGTAAATTATCCATGGCCCAGCAATGTGCCCTTGTTGCCAAAAAGGCCAATGGAATCCTGGGCTGCATAGGGAAGAGTGTGGCCAGTAGGTGAAAGGAGGTCATTCTCCCCCTCTACTCTGCACTGGTGAGGCCACAACTGGAATACTGTGTCCAGTTTTGGGCTCCCCAGTTCAAGAGGGACAGTGAACTGCTGGAGCGAGTCCAGCGAAGGGCAACTAAGATGATTAAGGGCTTGGAGCATCTCCCTTATGAGGAAAGGCTGAGAGAGCTGGGACTCTTTAGCCTGGAGAAGAGAAGGCTGAGGGGAGACCTTATTATGGCATACAAGTATCTAAAGGGTGGGTTGAAGGAGGATGGAGCCAGGCTCTTTTCAATGGTTCCCAGTGACAGGACGAGGGGTAATGGGCACAAGTTAGAACACAGGAAGTTCCGTTCAAATACAGGGAAACAGTTCTTTACGGTGAAGGTGACACAGCACTGGCACAGGCTGCCCAGGGAGGTTGTGGAGTCCCCTTCCCTGGAGAATTTCAAGACCCGCCTGGATGCAGTCCTGAGTCATGTGCTCTGGGCAATCCTGCTTTAGCAGGAGAGTTGGACTAGATGATCTCTAGAGGTTCCTTCCAACTCTGAAAATTCTGTGATTCTGTGTGATTCTGTGATTCTTCGGGTTTTAGCTTTTCTGGGTTTTACTAATGCTGTCAACTAAAGAACAGAGCCATCCTTTATCCCATTTCTATGTCAGCATCTGCCTGTCTTGTTTGATCCAGAGACTTTGTATAAATAAGGACCTGCTCTCTCTGTATATTTAAACAAAATAAAGGACCCTGCACTGACTTGTTTGTCTGAGATCTTCTCAGGAGCTGCAGGGGCCTCATCTGTGTGCTGAGGTGTAGGGGGCAGGAGCCACCCAAGCTGGGTCTGCCTCCCAGCCTGACCAGCATGGCCCTGGGCACCACAGCCCCTGGCTCTGCAGAGCCGCACCACCAGCTCAGGGGCTGTGGGACACCTGGGGAGGGAGTGCCGGAATGGCTGGCCAGGCCAGCACGGATGAGCTCTCTCGGGAAGAGGCTCTGAGGGGAGATGGGCTGTGGTGGGAGAAGAGTAGGGCACCGCATGTGTGCAGGGCAGACATGGCAAGAGGAACCCTTTGCTGCGGTGGGGCAGCTCGGGGAAGGCTGCCCTGTCCCTGAGGCAAAAGGACCTTCCTGAGGGTGCCCTGGGCCAATTCTCTCATGCCATCCTGGGAAGGACGTTTGGCAGGTGGAGCTGCAAGCTGCCTGGGGCGGAAATATCCTCAGCATGCCGGCTGGGTGAACATTCTCACTGGCCTCCATGTACTGCTGTGGGACCAGTCCCAATGGGGCTGCTCTGCTGGTCTGTGCTGGGGAGAGGGCAGGAGGTGTCCAGATTCAGGGAGGGTCTGGGCTGGCGGGGCTGGCAAGTCCCCCAGAGAGGAAAACCCCAGGGAAGAGCTGAAGTGTGGGAGTATGCAGGGTGGGGGCACACAGCAGTATCCTGGCACAGCCCGGCTCCTGCGCGAGACATGAGGGACCAGCAGAGCAGGGTCTAGGCTGTGCCTGTGCCCACTGGATGCCCCGGGGAAGTTGCCCCAGGGTCACCATCATGGGCCAGCAAGAACAACCTCCATTTCTAGCACTGGACTCTCATCCCACCTCAGAGAGGTTCTTTGTCCCTCCACAGAGGGACACCAAATGACAAGGTCCATGTTTGCATTGTACAGATGAGACTTAAGCATGCACATCATGTGCGTGTGGAGAGATGGACACGGGTGAGCACAAATGCCATCAGCTATTCCTGGGGGTGCCATGAAGGCGTGTAGGACAGACGAGGTCACTTCACTTGGAGAGTAACATCTCCTGGGGAAACACCTGGATGCAGCACTGGGATGTGCTTCCTTGAACGAAGGTCCCCGTGTCCATTCCTCATGAGGAGTGCAGAGCAGGGCGACTCACTGCAGGGCTGCGGTGCCTCCCAGCCTCTGGGGGTGGCAGCAGGAGGTCAGAGAGACACTGTGACCTCTACAGTGCATTGCTTCTGCACGGGCAAGGGAAGGACTCGTGTCTCTGATCACCCGTGTGTGTATGAGGAGTGCCCGAGGCCAGCTGAGGTGTGGGCACCCGACAGAGCTCTGACATTTCTGTGTGTGACTGCACGAACAAATCCCCACCATCCCAGGGACAGTCATCTCAGCTGCCGTGGACAGGCTCATTGCAAGTGCTCCTCTCTGCTCCATCACCCTGTCCTGTGACTCTGGATTGTGCCCTGAAAAGTGCCAGAGCAGCCAGACAGGCTCTGGGGTCCTTGGAAAAGGCAGATGTCAAACCCATCTTCAAGAAGGACAGGGGTGAGGATTGGGAGAATTGTGTGCCTTCCTCAGTCCCTTAGAAGGTGGTGGGGTACGTCCTCCCGCAGCCATCTCCAGACACTGGAAGGACAAGAAAGGCATTGCTGGACCAGGATGGTTAGGGGAAACAAGGGCATATTGTGTACCTGGCCTTCTGCACGGCCTTTAACATCATCTCCCAGTCTCCTTATAGCCTGATTGATGCTCTCTGGGCTGAAGCAGCGGAAGGTCTGATGGGAGGGAAGTTGGCTAGATGATCAGGCCCAAATGTCAACAGCAGTACAAAGTCCTGCTTGAAGCCAGTCATAACAAGAATCCCTCAGTGATTAGCACTTGGGCCAACACTGTTGAATGTCCTTATAATCACCCTGTACGGTGGAGCCCCATCCAGGAAGAGGACGTGGATGTGGGCTGGCATGTCCCTTCTGTCTGAGTACCTGACAGGACAGCAGCAGGCAGATGGCTTGTTTGTGTCTTTCCAAGAAGCTGAAAGGCCAGCAGCAGTCACATGGTTTAGAAGATCATGGTGAGGTTACTTCTGTCTGGTCAAGTGAAAGGCCACAAGAAGGCTGATGAGTGAGGTCACCTGCCTGGAGGGTGCTTTCTCAGATTTTTGAGCTTTCCTTGGAAGTGTGACAAAGCAGGAGAGAGCAAAACTGCTACAAAATGCAGCTGGGAAAGTGGAGACTGGACACGAGGAAGAAGAAACTTCACTTGAAAGGTAGAGCTGTGATGCAAGAGGTCACCCAGAGAGAGCTGGTGTCCTGGTTTGAGGTAAAACAGGACCCATTTTCTTCAGTAACTTTGCTTCTTAGCTGGGTCTCTTCTAACTACTGAAATTAAGAGCGTATTGTGCAGACACTGTTTGCTCTCATAGTGATCAGACCTTTATAGTAGATGCCCAGGCATGGTGTGCAGAGAGGCTCTTGCTTATACTTATTGCTATAACAGCCAAGGCCAACCAACTTTGTTATTTGCCCCGTTGGAGGGTCGGAAGTGGAAAAGCACGGTGGGGTCCAACCAAATATACAAATACCAATACAAAATATACCAGGATTATACTCAGCCAACTATAACCATAGGAAGATGTGCACTCCCAGCAGTGGACAGCAAATGTGGGACACAGCGAGTGCTGCAGCTTCAGGAGGAAGGGAAGGGCTCAGGGCTCCGGCACCAGGAGACGCAGTTCTCAGGATGGCAGCCATCAAGGGAGAGAGAGCACTTCACAACAAACATTATATGAATATGACAATGCTCATGGTATGGAATAATCCTGTTGGCAGCTCGGGTCAGCTGCTCAGGACTCACTCCTCCTCATCCCTGCACCCGGCAAGCTCGAAAACCTTGACCTTGAAGCCCACACACCATAGTTGGCTATAAAGTAAATATATTGACAAATTCAGAAACCAGAGCCTTCTAAAAGTGCAGTCTTCCCAAGTATTAAAAGATAATTTAGTCCTGTGTCACTCAAACCAGGAGAACAGATCACAAGGTTGACCTCTTTGCTTATTCCAAGGAGAAAGAGGCCTATTTGAGGTGAGCCTATTCTTGGCACCAGCTTTGAGAGCAGAGCTGAGCCTTCAGGCAGTGCACTTGGGAAATCACGTTGTATTACAGACCAACGAAGAGAACATCAGCTCTTCCCCAGTGTTAGAAATGCATATATATGGGCTCCAGGTGAGACAGCATGGGTTCATTCCTTGGTAGAAGTACGCTGAATCTAAACAATTGTGGAGGAATGTGGGAAACCTCGGCTGGTCCAAGGGATCAGAATGCGAGTTTAACATTGACCTTGAGCAGATATCCGTGTACCCTTGAAGAGACTGGGGAGTCCTGAGAAGAGCTAAGTAAAAGGATAAGGGTTGGCAAACATCCTGGCTCTGACCAGAGCACGAACAGCGTGTGATGTGAAAGCGTATTGGGCAAAAGTAGAATGCTGAATATATGCATAGATAAGCACCTGGGTAAAAGAATATTAAAAAGCACTGATTGTTAAATAAAGAAATTGGATTGCTGCAACTTGATGTCCAGTGTCGTGTCCGTCCCAACAACGACAACTCGTGACCCCGACGTGATTTTAAGGAAGAAGACGACTGGAAATAGTCGTGGGGACGGAGCCCAGTGAAGCTAAGGACAGCAGGCAGACCTGTTGATGGATCCGGATCATATTTAAGAAGACACCTGTAGTAGGTGAGCCACTGGGGACATGGGAGGGAAGTTAACTAAGGAGGAGCAGACTATCCTCTCCACACGGACGCTGTTGTTTAAACAGCAAGGTGTAATCCTCCCTGAAGTGACTTTGCAAAAAATGGTATTGTGGGGAAAAGAACAGGGAGTAAAAGTAACATCGGTTACAGCATTTAGTATAAAGCAATGGACAAAACTAGGGCAGACTTTGAGGAAGCTAAACACGGCTCAAAAATGGCTGTTATTAACTACGTGGCGACTTTTATTAGAGACATTAAAGAACTTTAAGGAGCAGAGAGATTTAGCGAAAGGGAGTGAACAGCCGTCCGCAGCCCCTGCGCCGTTTGTCTCTAAACCTCGTGTTGATGATTTAAAGGGGCAGGAGATTGCTGCTTGGGAAAATAAAGGACTGTTCCCGATGAACACAAAAGATAAACAATATAAATATGTATTACCTCGCGACCAAGTTGCAAGTGAAGGTGCTAACCGATCGGGATTTGTATTGCCTAGAGACCAAGTCGAGAGCAGTGAAGAGGTCCAAAAGACCCCTCCGGAGGAGGTGCTCATCCCTTGTGAACCTCCTAATCCACCGTTCCCTTATCCACCTTTGCCCCCTGAATCAGATAATGAGGAGGAAAGCAATTTGATCGACTGGGGCAATTCTCCTCCAGTTTCTGTCCCTTCTGCCCCACCTCCCCCTTGGCCTTCTCACACTGATGTAAAATCGCAAATAGAACAAGGGGGTCCTCTCTGTTGTTCAAAGTATCCCCGAACTTGGGACTTACCACCAGTTCAAGTGACGGTTAAACCCCAAAACCCTGTCCGATTTTGGAGGGAGGTGAAGCAAAAAGCGATGGAATTGGGTGAATGGGACTTGTCGGAGAAAATACCTGTTTCACTTTCTCATGCCGAGTCTCCTAGTACTGAAATTGCCGAGCCTGCTGCTTTTCCTGTAGTATACAATGACCCTGCATCAGGGCAGCCCCATGAACATATGCCCTATTCCTGGAAAGTGATTCAGGATTTGCAGAAAGCTGTTGCTCAGTACGGCCCTAACTCTCCTGCAGTAATGCAACTCATAAGATTGCTGTCCTTAGAAGTGATGACTCCTTATGATATTCAACACCTCGCTCAGATTATTTTTCAGCCGGTGCAGTTAACAGTTTTTAGAAGCATTTGGCAACAAAGAGCTGAGGCACAAGCTGTGGATAACTTACAGTTTCCGCAAGGGGACCCTCGCTATGGTAATGGCGCTGAAGTATTAACAGGGACGGGTCAATCTAATAATCCACAGCACCAGGCGCAATGGCCCCCCCTTGTGTTAGAACAAGTGAAGCAAGTAGGAATTGAATCATTAATCCCTACAGCCGAGTTGGCAGAGCCAAAACAGAAATATACCACTATTAAGCAAGGTACTCGTGAAGCATTTCTTCCGTTTGTTGAAAAACTGCAGGCAGCCACTGAGCGACAGGTGTTTGGCACTCACCTCCGTGAGATGCTACTGAAACAGCTAGCCCGAGGTAACGCGGACAGCCAAAAAATAATTGAAGCTTTGCCAGGTGATCCCACCTTAGAGGCCATGATAACCGCATGTGCTAAAGTTGGGTCTATGGAACATAAAATGACTGCACTTGCAACAGCAATGGCAGCAGTGCGTGTGCAAAGCCTAAAATGTTATGGGTGTGGTCAGTCGGGTCATGTAAAAGCAGAGTGCCCTAGAAAGAAGCCACAGAGAACTGGCCCTCAAAAGCAGAGTACAGGAGGTGCTGCAAGCATGATGTGTTATCGATGTGGAAGAATGGGACATATTGCTAAGCAATGTCACTCAAAATATCACTTTAACGGGCAACCTATACCATCGGGAAACGGCAAGAAGAGCACGAAAGGGTGTGCGCAGACACAAATACCCTGCCTCAATAATCCATTCCTGGGAGTAGTGCAAGAGCAACCCTCTGTGACAGGCTATCAGGAGAGACAAGAGGGGCAGCCAGGATGGATGTATCCACTGCCGACGCAGTGACAATAAGTACGAAAGAGGTACACAAGGTGCCCCTGGATGCTTGGGGACCAATTGGCAAAGGTTTAAGTGCCTTACTGATAGGAAGATCTAGTACCACCTTACAAGGCCTTATGGTACATGTGGGAGTGATCGATGCTGATTACACAGGACAAATATGTACCATGGTATCAACAGCTACACCACCTGTGACTATTGAGAAGGGAACTCGACTTGCTCAGTTAATCCCATTTCAAAGTTGTGTTCCACGAACGAACGTTACATGTGGTAATGGTGGTTTTGGCTCTACAGGAAAGCCACAAGTCTATTGGGTGCAAAGAGTATCTAATCAACGCCCACAAATGCATTGTGTTCTTGAACTTAACGATGCCACCCCCAAGAAGATCCGACTGACTGGATTATTAGACACTGGAGCAGATGTGACGATCATCTCTTTACGGGAGTGGCCTGTTGCTTGGCCATTAACCTCCAATGCCTTGGGAGGGGCAGGACTCAGAGGAGTTGTCAACAGTTATATGTCCACTAACCCTATTGTGATTGTAAACTCAGAAGGGCAAAGGGCTACAGTGCGGCCATATGTGACCTCAACTCCTTTAAACCTATGGGGAAGGGGCTGCTTAGGCCAATGGGGAGTTCGCATAACTACGGATTTTTAGTCGGGACCACTGTATTGCAGGGTGTTTCTCAACACACTTTAGCCCTAAAATGGCTAACAGAAAAACCGGTGTGGGCTGATCAGTTGCCCCTTGGCCAAGAGAAATTAACGGCCAAGGCAATTAAGGTAGCTTGTTTTTTACAACTCTGGGGCGTGACACATGTCACAGGCATCCCCCACTCACCCACGGGTCAGAGTATTGTTGAGTGTGCACACGGGACTCTAAAACGCCTTTGCAAAAAACAAAAAGGGGGAATGATAGGGGAAACCCCTGAAGCACGATTAACTAAAGCTGTATATGTATTAAACTTTTTGCAGTTTGCTGATGATACTCCTGCTGTGGTGCCACCCCTTCTTCGGCACTTTGGTTCCCTTGTGACCCAGGAACGGGTGGGTCCTGGAGCAAAAGTGCTGCTGTGAGACCTAATAATCGCGGCATCCTTTTTAGCCCCCGGAGTGGCATCAGCTAAAGCGCTCACTACGCTTAACAAGCTTGGGTGTTGGCTGGCCAAGCAATCTAATGCTACATCTTCAGCTTTAAGTAGTTTACTACTAGATGTAGACTCAGTCAGACATGCCACACTGCAGAATCGAGCTGCAATAGATTTTTTGTTGCTGGCTCAAGGTCATGGTTGTCAAGATTTTGATGGGATGTGCTGCATGAACTTATCGGACCATTCTCAATCCATTCATGCACGCATACAAGAGTTAATGGAACGAACGAAAAAGTTAAAGGAAGAGGATGGGTTCTTCTCTTTTGATCACCTTTTGCAAAACTGGGGACTCTCGGGATGGCTGGTTTCAAAGGTCAAAGCAGGATTAATAATATTGTTGATAATTGTAGTTGTGCTAATGATGGTGCCATGTCTCATCTCCCTACTGCAAAGGGCCCTGCAGCGGGTGATGGGGGCAGCATTTGTAGCACAAATACAAAAAGGGGGAATTGTGGGAAACCTCGGCTGGTCCAAGGGATCGGAACACGAGTTTAACATTGACCTTGAGCAGATATCTGTGTACCCTTGAAGAGACTGGGGAGTCCTGAGAAGAGCTAAGTAAAAAGATAAGGGTTGGCAAACATCCTGGCTTTGACCAGAGCACGAACAGCGTGTGATGTGAGAGCGTATTGGGCAAAAGTAGAATCCTGAATATATGCATAGATAAGCACCTGGGTAAGAGAATATAAAAAAGCACTGCTTGTTAAATAAAAAAATTGAATTGCTGCAACTTAATGTCCAGTGTCGTGTCCGTCCCAACAACGACAGCTGGGTATTGCGAGGGCCGCAGCAGCACCTGGGAAAGGGGTTTGCCAGAGTTGTGTTCCATTTTCAGCTGCCTTAGCGTGTTTGCTGAGTTTACGGGTTTTATCCCAACGTCCTTGGTGAAAAGAAATGGCAGCAAGCCTGGGCTCTAAAGTTCAAAGTTGGGATGCTGAAGCCAACCAAGCAAGGCAAAAGCGCTATCGCTCACTGAGCCAAGAAACCGTAGGAGGCAGTTGCTCTGTCACCTGAGCTGAATTTACAGGCCGTGTTTCAGTGGAAAGCTGCCCCCAGGTCAGCGTGCTCCATGCTCTGTTTCACAAGTCCTTCCCCATTTAATTGTTCCTTTCAGGCCATGGAGAGAGAGGTCAGTGCCCCATTTGGCAGAGGTGAGCCAGATGAGATCATGAGCAGTGCCTTCAAACTAAAGGTCACTCGTGAGGACATCCGCACGCTCAGGAACCTTTGCTGGCTAAACGATGAGGTAAAACCAGCTGCAGCACAGGGACAGTCTCATTCAGCCTTTATTGAAAAATACCCCTCCGCTGTGTACGAATGTACTCAAGTTTAGAATCTGGTAGTTTCTCCCCCCTTAATTTGCTTTTGATGGTTATGTTATTAGGAAACCCTAATTGCCCAGGAATGGTACAAGTGATCACAAATTGGCCCGAAGGCAAGGCCTTTGGGGTGCCACCAGAGGAGGTGGTGACACGTGCTGAGGAAGCTCCACCATATCATGAACTCTCATTCTCTCAGCTAATGAGAACCAGCATGGTCTGGTTACTGATGGGTCTTGTCGTACTGTAGGAAAGCATCGAAGGTGGAATGCTGCGGTGTGGAGTCCTACAGGAGGAGTGGCAGAAGCTGCTGAAGGACAAGGTGAGCGGAGTCAATCTGCAGAGCGAAAAGCCGTCCAGCTGGCGTTAGCTGTTGCTGAAGGAGAAAAGTGGCCAACACTCTCTCTCTCTCCTGACTCCGGGACAGCGGCAAATGCTCTGTGGGGGCGACTAAAGCAGTGGAAGCAGAGCAACTGGCAGCCCTGTCCTGCCGGCTGGGCCTGTACTCTGTGTCTGTCGGGGCTCTGGTTGCCGGGGGCAGCTGTGAGGCGCTGAGGCGGGGGGGCTGGTTGGCGGCTGTGCCGGTGATGCGCTCTGGCGCTTGTGACATCAGAGGGGCCGTGTCACAATGGGAGCAGCTATAAAAGGCGCCCGCAGGCAGCGCTGCCCCAGCACAGCCTGAGCCAGAGGTGAGTGCGCAGGCGGCGGGAGGCTGGGCCGGAGTGGGGCCCGGGCAGAACGGCGGGCCCCTGGGGGGTGGGTTCTCATCCTGCATCAAGGGCCCAGCTGCTGGCGGGAGCGCCTGGGGCCGGGCACGCTGCCACCGCCACCGCCGGGGTTGGGCGCAGGCCTTGCTGTCCCCCAGCTGTCTCGCCCCCTCTCCTGCCTGCCCCCAGCTCCCTGCAGTGCAGCGGCAGGGCCCTTGCGCCACCACCTCCTGCCCTCCCAGCCCCACTCAACCCCTTCTCTCCCTCCTCCCACAGGCCATGGCTGACACAACCTTCCTCACCTTGCTCGTGCAGAGCATCCTCCAGCTCCTGCACATGGTCTGCCAGGAGCTGGGTGAGGCCACCTGCGGGCGCATGCAGCAGCACGCGCAGCAGCTGAGCCAGCCCATGACTCGGCTGCTGCAGGACATGGAGCAGGACGCCTCGGCCTGGGGAGACCTGCTCTTCGCTGCCTTGCAGCACTGGCAGGTCTGGGCGCTCGCTGCAGTCATCGTCCTGATCTTCAGGCTCTGCCGGCACCTCAGCAAAAGGAGCCCCCAGCCAGGCAGCAGCGCTGCAGAGGAGGAGAGCTCCAGCAGCAGCACAGAGTGCGGCAACGAACAATGTGCAGGAGAAGGTTCTGGCGATTATGAGAAGCGTGTGTTTGGGAGGTTTGCAAAGCGCATCCGGTCGTCAGTGCAGCGCCTGGCCTACAGGAGCCGCGTGGTGGAGGAGCTGGTGGGCGACCTCCTGGCTGTCCTGCAAGAGCGCATGTCCAATACTTTCTTCCCGGTCCTGCAGCCAGCCATCGGGGTGGGCAGCGCCTTCGAAGGTTGGAGTCCCCGTGGGCGTGATGCTGTGTACCACCTGCTTGTGCCCCTTAAGCCCCCCCGTGGGCACGTTTTCCACCTGGAGCTGGGCACTTCAGCGGAGATGCCGGCAAAGGACTCCCACGTCCGCGTGGAGCTGGCGTGTACCTGCAGCAGGGATCAGCTGGTGGAGAACACGCCGTTCTACCTCCACCACCCCCAGGAGGAGGAGCTGAGGAAAAATCCGTCTGCCAGCCTCCTTGGCACCCTCTGCACCGGCTCCTACCTGGATGTGCACAAAACCGCCCAGTGGTTGCAGAACCTGGTGAGCTCAGCCTGGGAAGAGATGCCTCAGGCGCAGCACTACAGCATGAAGGTGCTGCCTTCCAGCCGCTCCTGCAAGCTGCAGCTGACGAACGCCTCCGGGAAAAGCATCCTCATTGACATCACGTTTGGGGTGCGGCGAGGTGACTCAGACATCTTCCTGAGCAGCCAGGAGACTACAGAGGCCATCCTTACCCCCAGCACAACGTGGGTAGAGAGCTACGCGGTGGCAGAGGTGAAGTTCTTCAGGCATGTGGCCAGGCAGGCCCCACACGACACCGCCCACCTCAAATGCCTCCAGCTCTTTGCCGCTATCCTGCTGGGCACCGGCTTTTCTACCGCTATCTTCAAGACGGTTGCCATGCACCTCCTCAACACCTTACCCGTGTCGAGCTGGAGCAGGAGGGAGTTCCTCATGCGGCTGCAGGATATCCTGTGGTACCTGCGCGGCTGCCTGCACGACAGACGCCTCGACCACTTCTTCTTTGCTAATGAGAACATGCCCGAGGACATCGTCTTGCCCCCAGCCCTCCAAACAGCGGAGCCACTCAACCTCTTCCAGCGCCTGCTGCATGACCCAGCTGCCCACGCCAAGGCAATGCGTGAGGCCGATGAGCTGCAAGATCGGCTCACAAGCCTGCTCTTCTACGGACACTGAAAGAGCTCCTCACGCACAGAGCTCTCTTAGTGTCCCCTAGATGCTCCCCTGGTGCTGCGGAACTGAGCACGCTGGGCACGCACAACACGCTACTCAGTCGGCTCTGGGAACTGCTGCCACACCTTTCCTTTGCAGCAGAACCGCACTCTGGGGAGTGGGACGCGATGCGGCTGGAGTCGCCCTTGCAAGGAGCCTTGCGACAGAGACTCCTGTTACCATGGGCCCAGCCACCAACCTGTCCCTCGCGGAGCTTTACTCTGTACATAGATGTCAATAAATCATTTGTTTCACACCCAAACGTGCGTCTGTGCGTGTGTGGGCATCGGTTTTGGGGGGAAGGCGGGCACAGGTGCTGAGCTGCCCCAGAGTGGCAGAGCATTTTGCTGAAGAGCTGATGCGGTGGCTCTGCTTTCACTGATTGTGGAGCTAAGGCTGCCACCTGTCTCTGCTCCAGCACTGGGGCAATGGCAATCACTTGTCCCCCTCCACAGCTCTCTGGATGGCACCATAGGTAGGGAGTCTGCAGTGCCTTCCTTGGGAGCCGTACACAAAGCACGCCCTGGTAGCCCAACAGCCCTTGGATAACCCCTGTGGGGTGGCTAGGACCCTGCCCGAGTGGGGAGCCCTGTGCACAGGGAAGAAGTGTCACGATGCCGAGCAGGGCTCTGCCTCCTGTACAAGTACCAGGTTCATTCTCCATACCCTCGCGGCACCTGCACAACCACCTCCCTGCGGCTGCTGGCCCGCTCCCCCCGCCACCACCTCCTGCCCTCCCAGCCCCACTCAGCCCCTTCTCTCTGTATGGGAGCAGCCAGCCAAGCCGGTTTCAGAGCACAAGAGGTGAGAGGCAGGGAGCTGCCATCCCACTCAGCTCCATCCCCGCCGTGCCTTGGCTGTGCAGAGAGAACTTGGGGGGAGCTGCAAAACAGCTCAGCCCGGGCTTATCTCAAGATGGCACAGAACAACCAAAACCAAATGGCCTTTAACAAACAAAATGCCCCGAGTCCCATCCCACCACTCTTCCCGTGACGTTGAGCGCCGGACATCACAAACTGGCAACAGAGACTTCGCTATGGCACCACCAGAGGGAAATATCCCAGACAGTGTAATCCACTCGGGCATAATCCTGCACCCTCACCGAGTCAGGAAATATAAACCGCAGGGTCTGGGGAGACAAATGGGGAATCCTCCAAGGATACAGCTGGCCCCTCGGAGATCCGTCCCCCCCATCCAGGACGCTGTACAGGGTAACTTCCCCGGGATGGAGCGACCTCACCAGAGAGAGAGAGGGTAAGTGACTAAGAAACATCCGTACGGTATAGGGCATGCGATTGAGTTTGTGACTGGTGCACTCTTCTAAGGCATTAATATCTAGTGCCCTTGTGGTTTGTGTTGTCACTTGTCCGGATCATTAGCAATAGTGGATCCCACTAATGTCTTCTAAACCGCAATAGTGTAATCGCCACCGCACACACACAACTTGCAATAGTGACGTATTGGACCTGTGAGTGAAGTCCAAATACATTGTTAATTTGAACCTCTCAGTGAAGTCCTTTTTTCCTGTTTCATCACAGGCATGATGCCCATCAGGGGGGCTGGCAGGGGCTGTGCAGGCAGGATGTCCGTCGGGGGGGCTGGCGGGGGCTGTGCCGGTACGGTGTACAGCAGGAGGGCAGCGGGAGCTGTCGTAGGAGCCAGCGGAGTCTGGATGTGATCACCGCCTGCCATAGAGGCCGCTGGCAGCTGTGAGCGGTAGGAGTCGGCAGGGTCTTTGCCGGATGTTTCCCTCTGCCGCAGATCCAGCCAATGAAAAAGATCAAACCCTCAAAACTTAACTCGAGTACAACAATCAAAAGTTTCCAAGGGTATTCCAAACTCTCAAAAACTGTTACTATTGATGACATCGGTACATCTAAATTCTCAAGAGACATCCTCTCCTTTGCTAAATGACCCGTAACATAACCCAATGCACAATGGTCAGCAAAGGACTCCCACTGTCCCAAGATGGGTCTGACCACTGCAATTCTCGAGGTGCTATTATATAAGTGACAAATAACGGAAAGATTACAAACGACCCGATAACATAGCAAAATACCGCCACACAAAATAACAAGGCAATGTTTTTGAGTCCACACTGAGAAACGATAAGCTGCCCTAAAGGAGAGAGAAAGAGCAATGACCTCCCCCACAGCTCCCATAGCTCCTTACCTAAGTTTATACAAAGATAGCGGAGAACTCTGACCAGGTTCCTTCAAAACCTTTCCAACAGAGTCATAGTGACTTTTCAAGGAATCCAATCAAATCTTTTTAAAACTTCAACCCTTCAGAATTTTCTAATTAAAACCTACAGTTCTCCCAGCACTATTTAAATTAAGTGCAAAATATCACATTGAGTGCCAAACCCATTACAATACCACATTGGGCACCAAATTTGTTATAGTTTGAGAGACCCATAACAATCTGTTGTCATTTAGACAATCATTCTATCACCTGATGACCCCTCCCCACCCAGGAAAGGGAAATCGTGAAAAACAAGAAAACTCGAGAGCTGAAGTATAAACAGATTTAATAGAATAAGATTAGATAATTAACATTAACAGCAGTAAAGAACCGATATTGATCCCAACACCAATACAGAATATGCAAAGATTATACTCAGCCAATTCTATCAGTAGGAAGCTGTGCACTCCCAGCAGTGGACAGCAAATGTGGGACACTGCGAGCGCTACGGCTTCAGGAGGAAGGGAAGGCCTCAGGGCTCCGGCACCAGGGCACGAAGTTCTCAGGATGGCAGCCATCAAGGGAGAGAGCGACTTCGCAGCAAACTTTCTAATTTATAATGAGTGTGACATCATTGATGTTATGAACTAACCCTGTTGGCCAGCTTGGGTCAAGTGCCCGGGTCTCGCTCCTCCTCATCCCTGCACCTGGCGAGCTCGAAAACACTGAGACCTTGAGACCCACACACCATAGCTGGCTGTAAAGTCACTATTTTCACAAATTCAGACACTGGAGCCTTCTAAAAGTGCAGTTTTCCCAAGTGTTAGAAGAGAAATTAGTCCTGTGTGGCTCAAACCAGGACAATAAGGTGTCCCTGAGCCCATCCCAGGCTCACGTTATCTAAGTGCAGATATTCCACTTGTGAGCACAGAGGGTTGAACAACAATTAGTGTTCAATAGATGTGTTGTCCTCACCCCAGGTGCAAGTCACTTGGGCGAGTTTACAGTCCTCCTCTCCAATCTTCCGTTACTTTCCCATATTCCACCCCCTCACTCAAGAGACCACTTCTCCTGGGGCTGACAAAGTTGGAAATGTCCATTCAAATTTGCGGGGTGTAATACAGAGTAATTTACAGAGGCATGAAATAAACACACATAGCAAAAGGGATAAACATCTCTCCACAGTAATACTTTGAATCAGCTGTCCCATTCCTCCTGTCAGGAAGTTAAACCCCTCAGCCAGTCGGGCACCGCCAGTGGGTTGTTTCACTTGATGCATTATGTCCTGGAGAATTTTGCATGTCTTGCTTCATGCTGGCTGCTTCATCGGTTATGTTGGAACAATGTGTGTTTTCAAAGTCGAAGCAGCATTTCTGACTTCGAGGGAGGAAACAGTCCACCATCAGTTGGGGTTGTGATATTCGTTGGCGGATAACAGCCGTTACCTACTCAGGAGAGAGAGCAATGAGAGACATTAACACCAAAATCACATAGCACAGTGTAGTTCTACAGTACAGCTGCTGGGGTTGGTATGCCACAGAAACAAGGTACCAAAAGATCTGCAGCTGCTCATCTTCCCTTGATACAAAAAACAGATGAGTTAGTGACAGTCGAGGCTGACCAAATCTCAGTATTTGCGTGTTGGTGTGTCAGAGCTGTACCCAGGGCATGCGCTCGTAGCACAAGACTACAAAGCCCGAGGAGCCAACCTGTGACAGGGGAGAAAAGCAGCAGTGTCATCTCCTTCCAGTGATACATCGCGTTGCTCCTGCTCCTTCAGCCAACATTACTCTGGGTTTGATAACCCAATGTGGGGTAATTGCCCACACAGACTGGAGACCTGAGGAAAGGGACCTGGGGGTCCTGGTGGACAGCAGGATGACCATGAGCCAGCACTGTGCCTTTGTGGCCAAGAAGGCCAATGGCATCCTGGGCTGTATTAGAAGGGGGGTGGTTAGCAGATCGAGAGAGGTCCTCCTTCCCCTCTACTCTGCCCTGGTGAGACCGCATCTGGAATATTGTGTCCAGTTCTGGGCCCCTCAGTTCAAGAAGGACAGAGAGCTGCTGGAGAGAGTCCAGCGTAGGGCAACTAAGATGATTAAGGGAGTGGAGCATCTCCCTTATGAGGAAAGACTGAGGGAGCTGGGTCTCTTTAGTTTGGAGAAGAGGAGACTGAGGGGTGATCTTATTAGCGTTTATAAATATATAAAGGGGGAATGTCATGAGGATGGAGCCAGGCTCTTCTCAGTGGCGACCAGTGATAGGACAAGGGGTAATGGATTCAAGCTGGAACACAAGAGGTTCCACTTAAATTTGAGAAGAAACTTCTTCTCAGTGAGGGTGACAGAGCACTGGAACAGGCTGCCCAGGGAGGTTGTGGAGTCTCCTTCTCTGGAGACATTCAAAACTCGCCTGGACGCCTTCCTGTGCAACCTCATCTAGGTGTTCCTGCTCCGACAGGGGGATTGGACTAGATGATCTTTTGAGGTCCCTTCCAATCCCTAGCACACTGTGATACTGTGATACTGTGACCTGTGGTGTGCAATTTTTCAGATGGAACTGAATGTGATGTTGTGCGGTGGGATTCAGACGCAGACCAATATGATCGTGCTGAAGCCGTTTTATTACAATACTTGAAGTGTTATATACTTTTACTACAACGTGGGTTAGCATCGTGTCTTGTGCTCGTTGGCCTTTAACCTTATACACGCAAACTATTATTGGTTAAATACAGCTGTAGCAATACACATTCAGCATCTATTTAGGGGTCGCAGCAGCTTCAGTATCAGCGTGTGAATTCCTCCTGTGAATTCCTCCTTCATGCCGACCTTCAGACTGTACCAGCTTGTCTCTTATCTCTTCTGATGCACAAAGTTCACAAGCTCATTATTTCAACGTTTCCGTTGTTTTCCAAAAAGCTTCCAACAGGTGCCCCCTGTCTCTTTGCCCCGGGGACGCAGAGTTGGGCATCAGCCGTCACCCCTGCCCACCCCAGGGGGACAAATCCCGGGTACTCAGTGGTTTCAGCGACGTCTTGACCCTCAGCCCCCATGTCCTGGTGGTGGTTCTCGTTGGTCCCAAGGAAGGGGGAGACACACAGGGTGCCTGGTGCCGTGGTGACACCGGCAGCGGAGGATTTTGGCTCTTCCATGTTATAGGTTAGTCCCACAAATTGATGCGAGGAGACGGAGCCAATTAAGACTGAAGTATTTATTTAGCAAGCGGCAGCAAGCAAAACAGCGCTGGGCGGCCCGGGAGTCTCACTCCGCCGACGGCTCGTGCCCAGTTCCCGAAAGTCCCTGGTTTTATACTCTTCTTTTCCCGGTAGAGAGGTACTCTGCATCTGCACGACACGACTTGTTGCTAGGGGGTCGTTTTCTGCTTTCCTTTTCCTCCTGGTTGTCGCAGGGATGAAAGATTCATGTCTTCCTCACATCATGTACTCTTCGTGTTCATGAGCCCCCCTCCCCTCCTCCAAGTCTTTTTCACATCCTACTTTGTTTGCATAACCTGACCTTTGCAGTTTTAGCCTTGCTCGCTCAACAGGATGCTGGCTATCTTGCAACAGCAGGTTCAGCAATTGCCTTTTTGTAAAACAATGTGACAATGTATGTTTCTAGTTTTGGTGAACAAACAGCGCTGAGCTTATCACAATTCCCCCCTTTTACTTTTTACTATTTTGTTCATCAAACTGCTTAAGCACTTGTGCTTGAGCTTTTATTGTGCTTGAGATAACCTACTGTCCAGATGGTCCTTGAGCGACTGGTTGGATCAGCAAATGATCTTCTGTTACTTATTACATTCCACAAAAAAACCCTCTTGTGGTTCGCTCCAGGTGAACGAACTGCAAAACGTAACCAGTGCGGAAGTCATTGTGCCACGAGACCAAACGCCGGATGAGAACGAGGAGGTCATCGTTAAAATCATTGGGTATTTCTTTGCCAGTCAGGTACGGTTTGGCCGTGGCGTTACCCGATATTCCCCGGCCGCTTCTGTCCACCGAGGAAAGGCGCGGGGCTTCCTGAGCCCAGCACCACCCGAGCGACCTGCCACTCTTCTTTTGGGTAGTCCCTGTGCCCCCAAGAGGCACTGAAGGTGTTTCGTCAGCTCCCCCCGGCTGTGCAAGTGCTGAAATTGAAGATTGGCTTGTTTGAGCTAAAAATGGGTGTTTTGGATGCCGTGCAGAGCAGCACCCAGGGTGTGAATGGAATCCTTGGTGTGGGCAGAGCCACCCACATCCCACCTGGGTGCATCTTCCATAACCTTGTCTCCTGTCCACTTCAGCGGGATGGCGGCCCCCCCAAAAATTCAGGCTCTCTCGAGGAGTGAAGCACAAGTTAAAAAAAAAAAAAAACCTGAAATTAATTACGGCTTGTCCAGAGTGACAAGTTGGGAGCAGCGAGATGCTCAGTGGGGGCTCGGGAGTGGTTGGTGGGGGGAGAAACAGTGCCCTGACCCCCACCTCTTGCTTTTCCCCTCTCCTCCCCAGGACTGCACAGCGCAAGATGAGGGAAATGCTCCAGCAGGTGAAGCAGCAGGAGCAGAAACACGCTCCGGGAGCCCCGGCCTCGCAGCACAGCAAGGGAGGCTCCCGCCGTGCCGCCCAGCACCGCCCGATGACTGTAACCCCGCCGCCAGACTTCCCCCCCCCCTCTCCCACCCCCAGCAGGTCAGGGGACCAAACCAAAGACCCCCCCAAACACACAGCCCCCCATTCCCCGCGGCGCTGCGAGGATGCACAGCCGAGGGGGACGGGGAGGGCTCTCTCCATCCCACAGCCTCCCCCTTCCTCCTCCCTCGCCTCCCGACGCTCTCCCTTTAGTTGGACTAACAGGGGCAGGTTTGGGTACCTCAGCACCTCACGCTTGTGTCTCCCTTTTAGAGAGTCTGTATGCCTTGGAAACCTGAGAGTTGGAGGGTTTTTTTATTAATTTTCTAATAAAAAAAGAAACGAGTTGGACAAAACGATGGGAATAGGCAGCACTGTGGTCATTCTCTCCGGGGCGTTGTGGAGGAAGGCTGCCAGTCTTCCTCCCAGTGTACTTTTCCCCGTTGGCTCCAGACTGCTGCTGGGGCTGAGCTCTGAGCCGCCAGAGCGGTTCTCAGCAGACGGTCACTCGGCGCAGACAATGAGGCCCTGAATAGCCCTTCCTGTGCTCTTGATGGCTCCGGACGGCTCTGCTCCTCTGCTGCTTCTAAGGTGGGGCTGCCCCAGTGCCCTCACTCAGGAGCCTTTTGTCTGTGCAGGTCTCACTTGTGACAGGGGGTGGGGGTGTTGCCAAACTAACTGCTCTGTTGCGATGTGTGAGTGGGTGTTCCCGCCCGTGTCAGTGCCAGAGCTCTTCCGTAGGCTCCTTCTGCCAGCGGAGAGCCAGGGGCCGCTCCTTCGGGAGAGAGCTTGTTTAAAAACAGAAAAAAAAAGGGGGGGGAAGTGGGAAAAGAAAAAAGGGGAAAAAGAAAAAAAGGGGGAAAAATGAAAAAGAAAAACAGGGGAAAAAGGGGGAGGGAGAAAAAAAACGGGGGAGGGAAGGGGAAACAAAAAAAAGGGGGAAAAAGCAAAAAGGGGAAAAAGAGGAAAAAGGAGGGGGAAGCAAAAAACAAAAGGGAGAAAAAAGAAAAAGGGAAAACGGAAAAAAACCCCACATATTAAAAAACAAAGGTAGAAAAGAAAAAAAAAACAAACAAACCAAGGAAGGAAAGTGGGAACAGCCGCCGGGCAGGAGGAGGGACAGGAGCCGGGGGAGGGGGGGGCGTGGGGGGAGGTGGCGGTGCCAGCGGCGGCCCCGGGGGCTGCAACACCACGTTTTTGTCCTCTACTGAAAAGTGTTCTGTGAAAAAAACCCAACCAAATCCCACCCACCGACAACATCAAAACCCAAAGAGAAATCTCTCCAGCTCACACGAGCCTGAGCTCGCTCTCCATTGCTCTCTTTCCAGTGTCTCGGGGGGGTCACGGCCGAGCTGAGATTGGGGGGTGGTGGTGGTGGGAGTTTGCCCCATGGCTGTGATGGGGGGAGAAGGGGTGGGTGGGGAGTGAGGGATGTGGTGTGGGGTTTTTTTGGGGGGTGGTGGTTTTTTGCCAGGCGCAGCTTTACCCAGTGGCTCGAGGTGTTGGCATCAGGAAGCCTGCGCTAAAGCGGGGTGGGGGCCTCGCCGCAGTTGGTTAGCAGAGCCAAAGTGGTTATTAATGGTTATTAACGGCACAGTAATTAGGCCCGTGTAATGGGGAAGCTCAGATGCCCCCTAACCACCCCCCCCCCGGTGCTTCTCTAGCCAGGCGAGCGCTGGGCGTCCCCCCCGCAGGAGAGGAGCGCACCTCCGGGGTGGGTGGAAGGGCGTCACCCAACAGGGAGAGGACCAAGATGGGGCTTGGGTGTCCCTTGGGGTGGCTGGGTGGGGCTGCTGGGGGCTGCCACGAGGAGGGACACCCCCACGCCTTTCTCCATGGCTCCCAGAGCTCTGCTCCCTCCCTCCCTCCCACCCATCCAGTGCCACCGGAGAGGTGGTGTCCCCCCTCCCAGGGCGGGCAGGGGCTGTGCCACCCCATCTAACACCTCAATGCACCAAAGCACCTCACTGGGGGAGGGACCCTGTGCCTGGTAGCCCCGTGCTCCCCAGCACTGTAAGGATGGGGCTGAGCCCCCACCACGGCCACCCTGTGCAAACCAAAGACCCCCACACAGACCCCCCCCACCCCCATTCCCCGCGGCGCTGCGAGGATGCACAGCCGAGGGGTACGGGGAGGGCTCTCTCCATCCCACAGCCTCCCCCTCCCTCCTCCCTCGCCTCCCGACGCTCTCCCTTTAGTTGGACTAACATAGGTAGAGAGACAGAGAAAGAAAGTTTTTATTATTCTTTTTTTTTTAATTTTTTAATTCCTAAAAGCCACCCGTTTTTCATCCCAGGCACGGCCAGAGGAGCTCGCCCAGCATTGAGGGGGGGAGGTTGGGCTGTGTCGTGCAGCACAGCGGCTCATCAGTTTTTAGAATTAATGTAACGCTAACGAAACTAACGGCGATTTTTAAGTTTTGTAAGGAATTTATTTATTTATTTATTTATTTCATTTCAGAGGGGGTGGTGGCAGGGGCGGAGGGGGTGTTTGTTTTTTAGCACAAGCCGGCTTTTCTAGAGGTTAAAGGAATGGCCGTGCTTGGATATAAATGCTTTGGGGAAAGATCCCGGTTGCAAAGAGAGAAGGGGGGAAGAGCCAGATTTCCAACAGGTTGTCAGCCCAGGGCTTGGGGAAAAAAAAAAAAACAACCCCAGATGACACACACACATCCACACACAAAAACTACCTCAGGTTTTCATACCTCAGCACATTGCGCCTCTGTTTCCCTTTTAGAGATTTTCTATGCCTTGTAAAACTGATAGCTGGAGCATTATTTTTGTTTATTTTCTTAATAAAAAAAAAAAAAGAGTTGGAAAACACGCTCGGTACTGAGTGCGAGGCGGGAGAAGGAAAGCAATCCCACGGGTGCCAGAGCTCTTCCATAGTCTCCTTCTGCTGGCTGAGAGCCAGGGGCCGTTCCGTCGGAGAAAGCTTGAGAGATGTTTCAAAAGAGAAAAAGAAAAAAAAAACAAAAGAAAAAATGGGGGGAGAAAAAAAAAGAGGGGAAAGAAGAACAAAGAGAAAAAGAGATAAAAGGGGGGGAAGAAAAAAGGGGGAAATGGAAAAAAAGGGAAAATGAAAAAAGGGGGGAGGAAGAGAAAAAAAAAAGGAAAAGGAAACAAAAAGCCCAAATATAAAAAAAGAAAGGTAGAAAGGAAAAAAACAAACAACCAAACCAAGCAAGGAAAGGGGTGAAAGCCATCGGGCAAGAGGAGGGACGAGAGCTGGGGGTGAGGGGGCCAGCGCCGGCCCCGGGGGCTGCGACACCACACTGCAAATTGTTCTGTGAAAAAACCCAACCAAAACCCACCCAACGACAACAACATCAAAACCCAAAGAGAAATCTCTGCAGCTCACACGAGCCTGAGCTCGCTCTCCGTTGCTCTCTTTCCAGTGTTTCGGGGGGGTCACGGCCGAGCTGAGATTGGGGGGTGGTGGTGGTGGGAGTTTGCCCCATGGCTGTGATGGGGGGAGAAGGGGTGGGTGGGGAGTGGGGGATGTGGTGTGGGTTTTTTTTGGGGTTGTGGAGGGTTTTTTGCCAGGTGTTGCTTTACGCAGTGGCTCAGGGACTGTGAGAAAACGGGAAAAAGGGCTTCACTGAGAGGTTCAAAATAACAATTTCTTTGGACTTCGCTCACGGGTCCAATACGTCACTATTGCAAGTTCTGTGTGTGCGGTGGCGATTACACTATTGCGGTTTAGAAGCAATTAGCGGGATCCACTATTGCGAGCTACAAATGCCCCCGACAAGTAGCAACACAAACCACAAGGGCGCTAGATATTAATGCCTTAGAAGAGTGCACCAGTCACAAACTCAATCGCATGCCCTATACCGTACGGATGTTTCTTAGTCACTTACCCTCTCTCTCTCTGGTGAGGTCGCTCCATCCCGGGGAAGTTACCCTGTACAGCGTCCTGGATGGGGGGGACGGATCTCCGAGGGGCCAGCTGTATCCTTGGAGGATTCCCCATTTGTCTCCCCAGACCCTGCGGTTTATATTTCCTGACTCGGTGAGGGTGCAGGATTATGCCCGAGTGGATTACACTGTCTGGGATATTTCCCTCTGGTGGTGCCATAGCGAAGTCTCTGTTGCCAATTTGTGATGTCCGGCGCTCAACGTCACGGGAAGAGTGGTGGGATGGGACTCGGGGCATTTTGTTTGTTAAGGGCCATTTGGTTTTGGTTGTTCTGTGCATCTGGAGATAAGCCCGGGCTGAGCTGTTTTGCAGCTCCCCCCACGTTCTCTCTGCACAGCCAAGGCACGGCGGAGATGGAGCTGAGTGGGATGGCAGCTCCCTGCCTCTCACCTCTGGTGCTCTGAAACCGGCTTGGCTGGCTGCTCCCACACAGTGTGTTACTGGCTTGCCCAGCAGGTAAAGAACCCAGATTTGGGACGCCACTGGGGTGTCCGTAAGGGGTCCTGGGCTGCCCTTATGTGGTCCTGGGGTGGACTCTTGCAGGCCAGAGGGAGTCTGGGGCAGCCCTTCAAGGATCTGGGGGTCCCTTCTGGTGCCTCTGGGGAGGGTTTTGTGGCTGGAGAGGGCCGAGCTGGTTTCAAGAGGTGCTTCCTCCCTTTCTCCAGCCCACCCAGCTCCCCCGACACCACCACCCCCCCAGGTTGGTGGGTGCCCGCAGTGCCAGCCTGTCCCACTGGGTCGGGCACTGAGGGGGGCACAGCCCCAGCCGCGGGATGGGAGGAGGAACCACAGCACCAGGGATAGAGACCAACATTTTATTTCTTTAACATTTCCCACGGCGGGCACCCCAGGGTTGCGCGGCTGCACCGCAGCTGGTGCCAGGAGGGACTCCAACGTCCCCCCCACAGCTCACCTGGCTCCACTCGTGATGCTTTTGATGGGGCTCAGCGCGGTCTCTTCTGTGCTACGGACCAAGCGGCTCCAGGTAGGCGACTGCTGCACCGCACTGTGCCGCAGCGTGGGGTGGGGTGGGGGGCTGCGGCACGGGGCTGGGAGCTGCTCCTGTCTCACCCAGCTCCCGGGGTCCTGCAGAGGGACTGGAAGAAGCCGAATCAAGGGATAACGGATGCAAGAGCCCACGCGCAGGAGCAGAGAGGTGAGTGGCCCTGGCACCGAGCACCGTGCAAACAGCCCACACCCCACGGCAGCCCTGAGCCGGGGCTGTGCCAGGGGCTGCCGGCCGCTCACTCCGTCCCCTCCCTCAGCAGCTTCTCGGCTAGCGGATGAAGGATGGGAGCTCAAGTCGACACAGGAGAAGCAGGGAGTGTGGGGGAGACCCCCAGATCCTGCCCCAGACCCTCAGCCCGTGCCCTGCCCTGCCTGCGCTGGGCAGCCCTGCCCGCCTGCTGAGGAGGGGGTGCTGCCCACGGGCTCCAGCGGAGGAGACGGTGTGCAGCGGGTCTCTTCTCTCTCCTCCTCTGCAGGGCAACCGAGGAGGCAGCGAGGAGGGAGCACCAGGCCCCACAGGACCCACTGGGCTCCCTGCCAACCATATACCATCTGAGCAGTGATGCCTCTCTCTACCCCCTGCCCCCCCCCACCAAGCCCCCAGGTCCCCCTGCCCTCCTCTGCCGCCTATAGGTCCTATCAGTGGGGACAGCTCCTTCTGGTCCAGGCACCCCCCGGGCTCCTGGGCCCCCCGAGGGCCACCGCAAGAGCCCCTGCAGCCTGTGCTCGCTGGCCAACTCGGAGGACTGCAGCAGCCTGTTGAGGAGCAGCTCCTCTTCCCACAGCTCCCTCTACCACTTCCTGGAGCCCTGGCCCAGTGCAGCAACAGAGCCAGTGGTGCTCACACACTCAGGACAACCCCGCTCTCCCATGGCTGCTGGTGGGGCAGTGGGGAAACGGGCTGGTCCTCAGCCAGGAGCTGCCAGCAGGGACCGAGAAAGAGTGGGTTCCCAGGTAGGGGATGGACAGGACACAGAGGCCCACGGACAAGCACCTGTCCCCCGGAAGGCCCCCAGCCATGGACATGGACCAGGTGGAGCGGGTGCTGGAGATCACCCGCACTTTCCAGGCCTTGAAGGCAAAGACGGAGGAGTCCTGCAAGACCACGGGCAGGGAGTGTGGCCAGGCAGACCCAGGGCTGTGCAGGACAGGAAGGTGCCCGCGGCAGGGCTGCGCCTGGCTGTGGGGCTACTTGAAGGGCTGGTGGAGATGCCACTAGCCGTGTCTGCTTCTGCCAGCCCTGCAAGCGGTGACAGCACCAGGCCCAGAAGACCAACAGTGCCCCGAATACTGAGCAGCTGTGGGGTGTGGGGCCAGGAACCCCTCTGGGGTACCCCCTATGTGAAACGTTAAAGAAATAAAATGTTTGTCTCTAGCCCTCGTGCTGTCCTTCCTCCTCCCGTCCCACGGCTGCGGGTGCTCCCCCGAGGGAGCAGGCTGCAATCAGCAAGCACTCTGTGTTGAGCTCCCCTGCTCACAGCCATGCTCCGCCTGAAGGCGGCGAGGCAGGAGCAGTCTCCAGCCAACTTGGGCGCAAAAAGGTTCATCTGACTCAGCGGGTGAGGAAGGGCCCGTTTCAACTCTGTACCTCTGGCATTCTCAGGTCGGAGGATTTGATGGAGCCAACTGAGAGCGGCAGCATACGCTGCGGGGCTCTGAGCTGCTGCGTGGTGCCAGGTCTATCCAACGTCAGGCAGTACGTTCCCAGGAGACTTCACTGCTAACAACTCTTCCGAGGAAGTGGGGCCGTTTCTGTAGTCGTAGCCTGCCTGGAGAAACAGCCCCACGGAGCTAAGAGTCTGCTGAGCAGCAAGGGAGCAGAGTCGCTGACTCTCAAACAAGGACTGAAATACAGCAACTCACTCTATTGCCTTCCCCCTTCGCCCGCTGCCTCCCACAGTCTAGAAGAAAAGAACCAGGGAGCTCCAAAGGAGGGGACCCCTCCCCCACTCCCCCAAATCTGCCCAACACCTCCAAAGCTCCCTCAAGACACGGGACTCCTCCCACACACCTCCACTCCCCACACCGCAACCCTCACCCTCCCCCAACGCTCCAAAAAGCAGCAGTCCTTAGGGCAGACTCCTTAAGCTGACTCCACAGCTACGGCTCCCCGTCGGCTCCGGGGGAGACAAGGGGGCCCCGGGGCTCTCCGTGGGCTTTAAGGGGGTCCCAGGGCTGCCCACGGGCTCCCAGCAATGCCCGTGCCCACCACCCACCCCCGCTTCAGGGGGCCCAGCGCTGACACCCCCCGACCCATCTCGGGGGTACCTGGGGGGACTCGGCCGTGGGCTGGAGGCGGGCGAAGGGGGCACGGCCGGGCTGACCTGCCGGGGGGAGCTGAGAGCGGAGCCAAGCGCCCGGCCAGGCCGGCCCCGGGCACCCTGCGCTGCGGCCGGGGCTGCCGCCACCTGCGGGGAGCGAGCGGGGGGTGAGGGGGCGGCAGCGGAGGACGGGGGGGGGGGGAGCTAAATCGGCCCTGTTCCCCCCGGGGACCCCCCACTCGGCTCTGCTCCCCCCCAAAAAGGCCCAGGCCGCCCCCCGAGTCCCCCAGCCCGGTCCCGACACCCCACAATCCCCCGAACTGGCCCTGGACACCTCCGCACCACCGCTCCTGCCGCTGCCGCTGCCGCCGCCGCCGCCCCGCCCGCCCACTCTCCTTCTCCCGCTCCTGCTCTCCTCGGCCCCGGTCCCCCCCGTCTCTCCCGGTACCGACCGCCGACGCACACCGGAAACGTTCTCCTTCGCGTCCGCCCAACCGCGCACGCGCCGAAGGGCAAACCCGGGCCACGCCCCCCAGCGTCGCCGCGGCGAAAGCGGGCGAGAGGGGCGGGGCCGCGCCGAGGAGAACGAGGGGGCCGGGCCCCACCGCAGCCCCGCACCGGGCACTGCGAGTTCGAAACCATCCCTGCCCTCCCCAAAATCAGCCGGGACCGCCCGAAACCAGCCCAGCCTTCTCCAAAATGAGCCGGACATCCGCCTGCAGAGCTCCGCCAGCCCCCCCGACGGACATCACGGGGATGGGGGCAAAGAAAACAACCAGAAAGGTACTGAAAATAACGTGGAGACGGTGCTTAGAGATCCTTCCGAGAGGCAAAACACGGCCTTTGTTCTCATTTTTGAACACGGGGGTTCGCAGTGCTTCGCGGGCAGTGGTTATCCAGGGGCATCAGCTATCCCGGGAAGCGAACGTTCCCATCCCGTGTGGCAAAAGTCCACTCGCATGAATAACTCAGACAAAACCAGCCCACAAAAGGACAAGAGGCACCTTTGGTCACCCTTTGCTTGAAGCTGTAATAAGTAATTTGGCAAAAATTTTGCTTCAGCTAAAAATGAATATGTGCTCGCTATGGCTTCAGCTAAGATGGGTGTGTGCTTGCTATGCGTTTGGAAAAGGGATAGTTTTAAATAGGATATCAGACAAAAGCAACAGTTAGAACTACCGAAAATTTGCAGAACAAAGAGTGGTGTAGTTAGCTAAGATCACCACAGAAGTGTAAGGAGTGAAGAAGCCACAAGAAGGACATGGTGATAAAGACTTTGGCCCTCCCTCCATGGACTATCAGGAAGACCCCGGAGGAAGCATGCCGCCTGGGAGGGGGGCATGTTGCATTCCCAGAACTCATTGATTATGTATTTGGGGGTGGGTTACATTCCCAGAACTCATTGTTTATGTATTTGGGGGTGGGTCGCGTTCCAAAAACTCATTGACTATGCAAACTATGTTCCAAGAAGAAACATGAATAATTATAAGGAATACGAAATAAAAACAAGCGGTTGTAAAGGGAAAAATGAGGCACGGGAGGAGAAACCCCCTGTGTAACTCCCAGCGCTGTAATAAATATTCTTTGCTCCACCGAATTTGCCCCGGACTAAAATTCAATACAGTGAGCGCGTTTCTCACAAAGCTTCGCTAAAACTGTATACTCAGATTAGCCCTTTCCTGCAGTTTCTTTCCCAGAGTTTTGCCCCAAACCCACGCTTCTAGCCCCGCTCCCCAAGCCCTCCCTCGGGGCCCACCGCCTTTCCCCAGCCCAGCCTGTCCTTAAAGCTTTTCTTTCCACACACAGCCCTTTCCACTCACCTCCCTCCGGGGCCTCCTCTCTCACAGGCACCTCACAGCCCTGCAAACCTCCCTCTCCTGAAAACCCATTCCCCTCACTCCCCCCTCACACAGTCGCTCCCACACCCCCCACCATCCTCTCTTCCTCTCTCACCCCCCCCTTTCCCTCTCCTCCCATTCAAAATGGCCCTGCCCTGCCCTCCCCTCCCCTCCCCCCCCCCCTCCCGCCTTTTGTTGCTTCAATGACATAACTCCTTGCTCTCTTTCCATCTATACATCAGGAGGAACTGTCTATAAAAACTTGTTGGATAGTTTTTTGAGTTTGGTTTTGTTTTGTTTTTTGTTTTTTTGTTTTGTTTTGTTTTTTTTACATAGGGCATTGGTGTGTTTATTAGGTCTTCTCTTACCCTGGTTTGGTAATTTATAAAATCTAATCAATCATGATGCGGCTCCCCACTTGCCTGTCCCTACAGGAGTTGTGAAGGATTCAGGTTTCCGTCTACTACGAGGGTCAAATCATTCTTTTCTATTAAAATGTTTTCGTACTTCAAAGTTGTGGAATCTGTTAACCACCGGCCAGACTTTTGAGATAATATAGTTCTTACAGTGTGTGGGGAGTATGTATGATTAGGGTTGGTGGTGTATCAGGTGGTGTATCACCAGAGCAAAGCAGAGTGACAGAACCCCATCCTTCGCCCTGCTGGCCACACTTCTGATGCAGGCTGGGATATGTGTGGTTTTCTGGGCTGTGATCACGCATTGCCATCTCATGTTGAGCTTCTCATCAGTCAGCACCCCCAGGTCCTTCTCCCCAGGGCTGCTCTCCATCCATTCTCCGCCCAGCCTGGATTTGTGCTTGGATTGCCCCGACCCAGGTGCAGGACCTTGCACTGGGCCTGGTTGAACTTCATGAGGTTGGCATGTGCCCACCTCTCCGGCCTGTCGTTAGTAGAAGGCCAGGCCTGCAGCACCCCGGTTATCAACCCGGTTTGGGTGGGAGGGGATGCTCCTGCATGGGGGGATTGCCCTGCGCTGAGGGGGGACATCCCACCGAGGGAAGGTCTTGCCGAAGTGGGGGCTGCGCTCATGCTCCCTCTGCCCCATCCCTCCCCAGATCACCCCGTCAGAAGGTCCCGAGGGCAGTGAGCGGATGGTCATCATCATGGGGCCGCCCGAGGCTCAGCTCAAGGTGCGCTGTGTGGGGGCTGTGGGTGGGGGGGACAGTAAGGGCCAAGTCGAGAGCATCCCTGTGGTCACCACTGTGCTGGCAGCCTGGCTTGGCCTCCCTCAGCACCAGGGGAGCTCTTTGCTGGGTACCGTGGTTTTGATGCTGCTGGACGTGGGGACATCATCAGCTTTGGGGATGGAGGGGCACAGCCGGCGCTGCCTGATGGTTTTCCTTCCGTCCGTCTCCTCCCCAGGCCCAGGGGTGAATATTTGGGAAGCTGAAAGAGGATAACTTCTTTAACCTGAAAGAAGAAGTGAAGCTTGAAGCCCACATCAAGGTGCCTTCCTTCGCCGCCGGCCACGTGACAGGCAAAGGTGGCAAAACGGTGGGGGGTGGTGCCCCGGGGATGAAAAGTTGGGCATCAGCTGTCACCCCTGCCCACCCCAGGGGGACAAATCCCGGGTGCTCAGTGGCCTCAGCGATGTCTTGACCCTCAGCCCCCATGTCCTGGTGGTGGTTCTTGTTGGTCCCAAGGAAAGGGGAGACACACAGGGTGCCTGGTGCCGTCGTGACACCAGCAGTGGAGGATTTTGGCTCTGCCACAACAGAAGCCTCTTGTGGTTCGCTCCAGGTGAACGAACTGTAAAACTTAACCAGCGCGGAAGTCCTTGTGCCACGAGACCAAACCCCGGACAAGAACGAGGGTGTGAATGGCCTCCTCTGTGCAGGCAAAGCCATGCGCATCCCACCTGGGTGCATCTTCCATAACCTTGTCTCCTGTCCACTCGAGCAGGATCGCAGCCCCCCAGAAAAATTCAGGTGCTCTCGAGGAGTGATGGAGGAAGCACAAGTTAAAAACAACTCTCTGGAGTGAAAAGTTGGGAGTGGCGAGATGCTCGGTGGTTGCTCAGGGGTGGGTGGTGGGGGGAGAAGCGGTGCCCTGACCCCCAACTCTTGCTTTTCCCCTCTCCTCCCCAGGACTGCACAGCGCAAGATGAGGGAAATGCTCCAGCAGGTGAAGCAGCAGGAGCAGAAACACGCTCCGGGAGCCCCGGCCTCGCAGCACAGCAAGGGAGGCTCCCGCCGTGCCGCTCAGCACCGCCCGATGAATGTAACCCCACTGCCGGATATCCCACCCCTCCCCTCCCCAAACCCTCCTCCCCCACCCCCAGCAGGTCAGGGGAGCAAACCAAAGACCCCCCCAAACACACAGTTCCCCCATTTCCCGCGGCGCTGTGAGGATGCACAGCCGAGGGGTACGGGGAGGGCTCTCTCCATCACCTCCCGACGCTATCCCTTTAGTTGGACTAACATAGGCAGAGAGAGAGAAAGAGAGTTGTTATTATTCTTTTTTTTTTTAATTTTTTATTTCCTAAAAGCCACCCGGTTTTCATCCCAGGCATGGCCAGAGGAGCTCGCCCAGCGTTGAGGGGGGGAGATTGGGCTGCGTCACGCAGCGCAGCGACTCATCAGTTTTTAGCATTAATGTAATGATAATGAAACTAACGGCTCTCTCCATCCCACAGCCTCCCCCTTCCTCCTCCCTCGCCTCCCGACGCTATCCCTTTGGTTGGACTAACAGAGGCAGAGAGAGAGAGAGTTTTTAGTATTTTTTTTATTATTATTTTTAATTTACTAAAAGCCACCTGTTTTTCACCTCAGGCACAGCCGGAGGAGCCAGAGGATTTTTCAGTTTTGTAAGGATTTTAATTTTTTTTTTTTTTTTTTCAGAGGGGGTGGGGGCGGGAGGAGGATGTTTGTTTTTTAGCAAAAGCCGGCTTTTCTCGAGGTTCAAGGACAGGAACTAGTCCAGTGGTTCTCTAATGCCCGGTAGAGCAGATATGTAGGATTGCCAGCAGGGGGTGAAACCCCCCATAATAATTAAAGGAGCGTTAAAAAGCGATTTCTTAAGGGCTTTGAGAAGAGCAGTGCCTGTATGAGCCAAGAGAAGGGATCCCGTCTCCTCAAAGAGGCATTTCTCTTTCACGCGCCCTTTCCTCTTTGCTTCCCTGAGTCCCAAACTGGGGTTGGCATCTGCTGCGTCCCCCTGTCCCGGCTGTCCCTCTGTCCCTTCGCTCTCCATCACCGCCCCGACGCGGCTGAAAGATGCGGGTTGCAGGAGAGAAGGGGGGAAAGAGGGGCGGGGGGTGTCCTGGTTCCGGCAGGGATGGGGTTAATTTCCCCGAGGAGCCGGCAGGGACACAGGTATCCCATCCCCTGTGAGCCATGCCCGGGGCTGGGGGGAGCTCGCCGGGGGAGGGGGCGGGAAGTCGCGGCTGGGAGCGGGCTGCGGCGGTGCGGGGCCGGTCGGTGCGCGGAGGCGCTGTCATCGCGTCCGTCTATTCCTTTACCGCTGTTATTGGGATTGTTTGCCCTTCCCGTTGCTCTTCTCTTAAACTGCCTTTATCTCAGCCCGCGAGTTTTTTGCCTTTTTCTTCCGGTTTTGCCCCCGGCTGCGGGAGTGGAGCGAGCGGCCGCGTGGTTCTTTGTTGCCGGCTGAGGCCAAACCACGACGGGGGAAACACCGGATTTCCAAGAGGTTGTCAGCCCAGGGCTGGGGAAAAAAAAAAAAACAAACAAACAAAAACAACAAAAAACGTAGCAAAATTATTATTTTTTTTAAATTTCAAAAATAAAGCACACACAACCCCCAACCCCAGATGACACACACACATCCACACAGAAAAAAACACCTCAGCACCTTGCGTTTGTGTTTCCATTCTAGAGATTTTGTGTGCCTTGTAAAACTGATACTTGGAGCTTTTTTTGTTGTTTAATTTGTTAAAAAAAAAAAAAAGACGAGTTGGAAAAAACGATCTCGACCGAGTGTGAAGCAGGAGAAGGAAACCACTCCCACGGGTGCCAATGCTCTTCCGTAGTCTCCCTTGGCTACCTGAGAGCCAGGGGCTGTTCCTTTGGAGAAAGCTTGAGAAATGTTAAAAAGGAGAAAAAAAAAGGTGAAAAAAAAAAGTGGTGGAAAGAAAAAGAAAGGGGGAAAAGAAAAAAAAGCAAAAGAAAAAAGCAGAAAAGAAAAAAAAAAGGAGAAAGAGAAAAAAGGGGGGGAAGAAAGGCAGAAAAAAAAGGGAAAAAAAACCCCAACTCAAATATAAAAAAAGGTAAGGAAAAAAAAAAAAACCAAACACAAAACAAAACCAAACAAGGAAAGTGGTGAAAGCCGCTGGGAAGAGGAGGGACGGGAGCGGGGGTGGGGGGGTGGGAGGGGGGGTGGGGTGTGTGAGGTGGCGTTGCCAGTGTGGCCCCAGGGGCTGTGACACCATATTTTTGTCCTCTACTGCAAAGTGTTCCGTGAAAAAAAAACAACCAAACCCCACCCAACGACAACATCATCACAAGAAAAAGAGAAATCTCTGCAGCTCACACGAGCCTGAGCTTGCTCTCCGTTGCTCTCTTTCCAGTGCCTCGGGGGGGTCATGGCCGAGCTGAGATTGGGGGGTGGTGGTGGTGGGAGTTTGCCCCATGGCTGTGATGGGGGGAGAAGGGGTGGGTGGGGAGTGGGGGCTGTGCTGTGGGGTTTTTTTGGGGTGGTGGTGGTTTTTTGCCAGGCGCAGCTTTACCCAGTGGCTCGGGGAGGTGTTGGCATCAGGAAGCCTGTGCTAAAGCGGGGTGGGGGCCTCGCCGCAGTTGGTTAGCAGAGACAAAGTGGTTATTAATGGTTATTAACGGCACAGTAATTAGGCCCGTGTAGATGCCCCCTAACCAACCACCCCGGTGCTTCTCTAGCCAGGCGAGCGCTGGGCGTCCCCCCCGCAGGAGAGGAGCGCACCTCCGGGGCGGGTGGAAGGGCGTCACCCAACGGGAAGAGGACCAAGATGGGGCTTGGGTGTCCCTTGGGGTGGCCGGGTGGCGGGGTAGGGCTGCTGGGGGCTGCCACGATGAGGGACACCCCCACGCCTTTCTCCATGGCTCCCACAGCTCTGCTCCCTCCCTCCCTCCCACCCATCCAGTGCCACCGGAGAGGTGGTGTCCCCCCTCCCGGGGCGGGCAGGGGCTGCTGCCACCCCACCTAACACCTCAACGCACCAAACCAGCTTTCAGCAGTCACAGCCACCCGGGCACTGCCAAGGGGGCAGCAGTGGCTCCCCACAGGGAGTTTACAGAACACAGAGAGTGTCCATACACCACTAACTCCTCTCCAGGGGCGGATTTTTGGGATGCTGCTTGCTCATCTCACCGCTGAACGACACCCCGATTACCCCTTCAGCACGTTGTGACCATCGCTTCGTGGCTTTTGTGCTCCGATGCTCCTCCTGGCTCCAATCCTCTTCCTGGGGGATTGTGAGGGAGCGAAAAACCACATCGATACATCCAACTTTTTTCAGTTAAATAAAAAAAAAGAATAAATCACCCTCTGTCATTACCAGGTAGAGTTTCGTTCCATTAAGGCTCTTTTTATTAAAATAAATATTTAAATTATATAAAGAAATAAATACTTCTCTTTTCACATTAGATAACTCCCTGGAGACAGCAAAAAAACCCCACCACCACTGTGCACGAGTGTCCACCAGGGCTTTATACTTTTGTGGCTCTCATGTGCCAGGCCATCGAATCCACACAGTCCAATAAATTCAGTTGTCCCTCTCCTCCTCCTGGCTGGAGGCAGGGCACCTCTACTGTTGACCGTAGTACCTACGATTATCAGATCGGTTCCTACCTGGTCCGTAGGATCGCCTACCGTAGGTTGGAGCAGCCTTCTTCCTGTAAGAATCCTTTCTTCTATCGGCTTCATTTTGCAGCTCAAGCACCTGTGCCTGTAGGGCTGAGGTAGGTTCTCCATCCCTCTTCTTCATGTCTTCTCCATATTCACAGAGGCAAACCCACAGGATATCTCGCATCGGGTTTGATTTGTCTTGAGTCGGAGGGTGCTTTTTCTCTTGAGTAGGAGGGCGTTTCCTCTTAGCAGCTGCAACATGAGTCTGTACAGGGAAAGCATGGAGTTTTTCCTCCACCTTGGTTAGTTTATCAAACAGTTTATCGGTTTGCTCAACTAATTTCTGGGTCATTTGCTCTATTTTCTCAGTCAGTTTCTCAGTCATTTTCTCGGTGGTCACAGTCAGCTTTTCTATGGCTGCCACAGAGAAGGGACCAGAGAGACTGTCTTCATACTGTCGTACCTTCTTAACCCCTTCATTTACAGTTGGTGTGTCAGTATCGGATCCTCCCCAGACCATTGTTGACAATGGGTGGGAATATGTTGATGGTGCACTTTGTACAAACTTTTTGAGCAGAGATCGTTTGCATGGCATTTCCTCAGGGTCTACAATCACTTGCCCATCACTATAAATCACCTCTCGCACAGCCAATTCTCTCAGGTACTTAATACCTTTTCCCATGTTGGTCCATTTACTTGGACGGCATTCGATATCGTCCTTGAAGGGATACCTGCGCTTTATGGCTGACACCAGTCGCCTCCAGAGACTGAGAGTGCTTGTCTTTCTCCCAATTTCTTTATCAATCCCTCCATCCTTGGCCAGGTTTCCCAATCGCCTAGCTTCTCTGCCATCTCAGTCTAGGGTATCTGCCCCGCTATCCCAGCATCGGAGCAACCAGGAGACAAGTGTTTCACCTTCATGACGACTAAAGTCATTCCTGATATTTCTCAGATCTTTCCTAGAGAAGGATTTAACAACTCCCTCTACATCTGAGTCCTCCTGTGGTGAGGCTGCCCCAGAAGGGGCCTCTGCAGCATCTGCTCTAGAAGGACTCTGGCCTTTGTCTGTTTTCAAAGGTCTCTTTCCCTTCTCTGGTCTTGAAGGACCCTCCCCTGGATCTTCTTCAGAACTCTCCCCCAAGCTATCTGACTTGAGGTGGTCTTTGTGGTAAGGGGCAGGGGAAGGAGTTGACCTCCTCTTCTTCCTCCTGGTTCCCGGGGCGGCTTGTACCGATTTTGATGGAGTTGGAGTAGTTTTGGTACTGGTTGTAGTGGCTGCAGTAGGTTGTGCCGGGACAGGTGGCGGCGTGGCTTGTGCCGCTGCGGGGGGGCACGGCTTGTGCCGGGACGGGCGGCGGAGGGGCCGGTGGTGTTGCGGTGGGGGGGCGGCTGCCGGTGGTGCCGTCGCTCTGGGGGGGGCGGTTGCGGCCGGGCCGGGCGGGGCCGCGGTTCGCGCCGCTGCAGATCGCCGAGCGGCTGCGCGGGTCTGAGTGGCGGCAGCGCACGGTCCCCTACGGCTCCCCCTGCACAGATGTTTCACATGAAACCACCTCTGCACCACATTCAGGAGCCCCAACAACAAAATCACGATCTTGAGAAGGTACCAGAGCCCAGGAGGTTTCCATGCCCCAGCTCTGAGGGTGTCACATCAGCATAATTATCAAAGGGCGAAGTAAACATTCCCCAGGTAGAACCGAAAGTGTAACTAATAGCAGAACCCATCACCTGATGCCCGAGATATACAGGTAGAGCTGTTACCCAACTCATCGTGTTATACATCTGAATTGCGAACCACACCAAAACAGCACCTTTAAACCTTTGCATAAAAAGACAAAGAATAAATGAACTTTGTAACACATTTGGCAGGTTAGACCAACTTCACTGCATTAAGGTCCAACAAAGCTGTTTAAAGGCATGATACACGATTTCGTCTAAGAACGACATGATGCAAGCTGTCTGTTCTAATCTCTGAGCAAACTGGAATTCAAACTATTTGGACAATTTATCACAGCTCTGGTGGAGCACTGCTCGGGCCCCACGTTGGGCGCCAATTAATCTGTCGTGGTTTAGGCCAAATCCACCACTGGGGACCCGAGGGACCCCAAACGGGACCGACAGATGCTCCCCTCTACCCCTCTTCAAAGAGAGAGGCAGAGGAGGAAAAAGAGACTTAGGAGTTTAGAAGGAACTAAACTACTTTAATGAAATATTAATAATAAAATAAAAAGAAATAATGAAAAATATATACAAAACCGTATCAAGCTCCCGAGATGACAATCACGTCACCGGCTGGCACTGGGGCAGTCCCAGGCTGGACTCAGTGACGGACGGGAACTGGATTCCGGATCTGCATTCAGGATGGGGATCACAGGCAGACAAACAGAGTCCTCCTCAGACGTCGGCCATTGAAGGAAGAGCGCTGACCCTTTGATCCCTCAGCTTTTATACTGAGCATGAGGTAGATGGGATGGAATACCCTGCTGGTCGTTTTTGGGTCACCTGTCCTGTCTGCTCTTCTCTGCAGGTGGGACCCCACTATGCTTTTCCGCTTCCGACCCTCCAACGGGGCAAATCACAAAGCTGGTTGGCCGTGGGGGTTATAGCAATGAGTATAAGCAGAGCCTCTCTGCATCCCATGCCTGGGCATCAGCTGTAACCATTGGTCTGACCTCTCTGAGAGAGTGAACACTGTCTGCACAATATGCAGTTAACTTCAGTAGTTAGAAGAGGCCCCGCTAAGAAGCGAAGTTACTGAACAAAATTAGCTCTGTTTTACCTCAAACCAGGACACAGGTAGAGTTTTGTTCCATTAAGGCTCTTTTTATTAAAATAAATATTTAAATTATATAAAGAAATAAATACTTCTCTTTTCACATTAGATAACTCCCTGGAGACAGCAAAACAAGCCAACCCCAAACCAGCCCAAAGGACAGGGGCTTTGGTGAGAAATCAAGAGATGGTAAACGCTTTCTTTCCGTGGTCGTGACAAATCCAGTTTTAGGAATCAAGTAGACGGTAGATATTCCAGAAACAGAGGAAAACTCTCTTTGAGGAGACGGTAGTTCAGCACGTTGTCCTTGGGAAGGTAAGTTGGGCAAACACGACTGTAACCACCACCACGGATGTTTCCCATTTGTCTGTAACGTGGTCGCGTGCGCTGTGAGGCGCGAGCGTGCGGCTCAGCCATGGAAGTTGACGATGTTCCTTCTTCACTCTGCCCTTAACGAGGTCACACCCATCTTTCTGGCTCTTGCTTAAGGTGCGTTAGCTAATTTCAAAGAGAGTTACTGTCTCCAAAATAAGGGGGGGGGGGGAATAAACTGTCTTAAACCACTACTTCATAACTTGAAGAGGAAAATTTGTGTGCCTGCTGCTGTTCCAAATGAGGTCTAAGAAATGTAACTACAATAACAACTAGTCACCCGGAGGTGATCACAGCGTTGTTCTAATAGTGCACATCTCACAGCAGCTGTTGGTGGTGTTGGCAAAAAAAACCCAAACATAACCCCAGAGTTACTGTCTCCAAAATAAGGGAGGTGGGGGGAATAAACCATCTTAACTTCTACTTCATAACCTAAAGAGGAAAATTCGTCTAAGAAATGTAACTAAAGGTCTAAGAAAACTAACTAAAGGTCTAAGAAAAGTAACTAAAGGTCTAAGAAATGTAACTAAGGTCTAAGAAACGTAATTAAAATAAGAACTCTAATAGTCCATGTGTCACAGCAGCTGTTGGTGGATTATCTCCCACACCATCTTCTTGCGGAAGTATGGCATGTGAGTCTGAAAAGAGAAGAGAAATCCATTTAAATAATGACGTCATGGTAGAAAGAGGCGGCAAACACACATAAACGCCCAGCGGAGTCCTTAATAGGAAGTTCCTTTTAAGAACTGTCAACCGTTTGGGTACAACACCCCACGCGGTTCCTAAGAGGGTGACATGACAACCCGACAAAACCAGATTGACTTGACCGCGCGACAGCTTACAAGCACGCTAACAAACAAAACGCTATAAAACAAAATCAATAAAAATAAGCAGTGTCTTGACTGGTCAAAGGGTAGAAGCCATTTCTCCAAAAGATACCGAGCCCAGATATGCCAAACCCGCTGGCGGCAGTATCTTGCCCAAGAGGAATCTCACCGGCAGCAGCTCCCAAAGGTGGGGATGGAGAACCACAGCTCTGCCCTGCCCAGGCCACTTGGAAGTTCTGACCCCAGCAACTACGCACCGAAACGGGGCACGAAACCTCAGCCCCTGCCCCGGACACAATGAAGAGCTGCTGCCTAACCTCCCTGGCTCCTGTCCCTGCGCGAAAGGGGCTGGAGGGGTTTATGACCTTCACTCACCTGGGTAAAGTTGAACGGTTTCTCTCTGGCGATGTACTCGGCGTATTTGCACATAAAGACGCCGCAGTCGCTTCCGTTCAGCTGCTGAGGGATCTCCTAAGGAATGCAAAGAAGATGGAGGATTTCCCTCTGTCTCAAAAGAAAAGCAACTCGGAAGTAGCGCACATTACCCACACCGACACTGCGCTCACCGCACACTCCTGACCCTACTTGCGTAATCCCCAATACCCACTCCCGCCCACGAGGAACAGACCCAGTTCACTGCGCACCATCCCTCCCCTCTGCCTCCCGGACTCGGACACTACAATCCAAATTCTTGGCAGGCCCAGAAGGGGCAGCAGCCCTCCTCCCTGCGAGGCCTCTCAAGGTTCGCACCGCCTCTTTCTTAAGTGACCTTTCTTAAATCCAGTCTGTAGGGACCGCTTTTTACTATTAACTCCTCGAGAAACATCAGCTCAACCCTTTGCTTTGTCACGTGCCAGGATCTGGGCCCCAAAGAAGCACTGACAGTTCCCATTTCAAACCCAAGTGGTGCTCACGTACACGTGGCCCCATGCTGTGAAGAGTCCACTCTGAAACATTCAGCTCCAGGTTTCTTTTTTCCCGGCTTTCTTTTTGCAGGTATTGGCTGGTTAAAACAAAAGGGAACAAAAAATCCCTTTTCATCTCTGTAATTTAGGCCAACAACAAAATAAAGCAGCTGAAGGATCACAGGAAGACGAATGGCAGGATGGGGAAACGTTAGAGGATCCTCACAGCAGCTGATTTAAGGCTGATTTGGGAGGAAAAATCCCAATCTGAAACTTACAAACACGGGGAGAGGCTGTGAGCTAATGGTCAAGAACGAGGCCAACGATTCCATTGCTTCGGAGAGGTCAAAAAACCCCAAATCACATGTTATCAGAGGACAAAGAGACAAACCAAGCAAGGAACTGTAATGCCCTAATTCCACCGGGTGCCTTCATCCCACATCCTGGGATCCAACTAACAAAGTCGGCACACGTGTGCCACGGGGCTATGGCGTATTTGGCTGTGCCTATCACGGGAAGGCGGCAGAATCCAGGCACCCCAGACCCTGGGTGCAGGGGACGCTGTGACACCAGATAAGCAGTCGATGCCAGACAAGTCGCAGCAAGCAACTCCAAGATTCCTGCTTGGTTATCTACAAGCCATGTGAAAACTGGCAGTCGCCTTACAGGGACTAAATCTAAAACCCCTCTCCTCATTCACACCATAAAAGCAGTGACGGAGCGGTTACTTACAGCAAAGTCTGACAAATCTTGTCCCCTTTCTGGCCCAGCGAGTCCAAGTACGTGATGGTCTTCTTCCTGAGATCTATGACCTGTTATTAAAAGGTGACCATTAGACAAAGCACAACCTTGTGCCGCACACCTAAATGACTTCTCTTGCCAGTTTTTGCTCCCTGTCCAATTCTAAAGAAAAAGCCCGTGGGACTCACGGCTAGTGTCCAGTGTGCTCGCAAGTTCACAGGCACGAAGATGATGTCCTGCTTGAAGACATCGACACTTCTGGTCCATCTTCTTACTGCATCGTAGCCCCCAGATCTTAGTTTGGCATAAAAGAAAGTACTGAACGCGTGGACCGCTGGATAGCCTTCCTTCTTCCCTCTTTCCATCAGCAGACCCATGTAGAAATTAACCACCTGTACCATAAAGAGGAAACGTGAGGTGTAAAAATAAGACGCTGCCTTCCCCAACCAAAAATACAGCACCACCTCTTTTCTGGCCACCCTTAAGCACGCAGCGCAGAGAACTCCAGCCTCAGCTGTCAGCTTTTGTTCCCAGAATTTCACATGGGGCTACATCGGCAGTTTGATCAAAACACCTGCCCCCCACACCAAAAACCCGGACAAACTCCGGGAAGCTGCGTCATACAAGAAGTAACGGAACTTCCAGAAACGCTCGACCCTTCAATACCTCAAATAAGACTTGTACAGAGGTTTTTAGGCTCTGCCGCGGAGGTCGTCAGAGAACGTTGACGGGACTTCTGTACACGGCGGAGGAGTATTTTTCAATAAAGGCTGAATGAGACTGTCCCTGTGCTGCAGCTGGTTTTACCTCATCATTTAGCCAGCAAAGGCTCCTGAGCGTGCGGATGTCTTCGCGAGTGACCTTTAGTTTGAAGGCACTGCTCATGATCTCATCTGGCTCACCTCTGCCAAATGCGGCACTGACCTCTCTCTCCATGGCCTGAAAGGAACAATTCAATGGGGAAGGACTTGTGAAACAGAGCATGGAGCACGCTGACCTGGGGGCAGCTTTCCACTGAAACACGGCCTGTAAATTCAGCTCAGGTGACAGAGCAACTGCCTCCGACGGTTTCTTGGCTAAGTCAGCGATAGCGCTTTTGCCTTGCTTGGTTGGCTTCAGCATCCCAACTTTGAACTTTAGAGCCCAGGCTTGCTGCCATTTCTTTTCACCAAGGACGTTGGGATAAAACCTGTAAACTCAGCAGACACGCTAAAGCAGCTGAAGATGGAACACAACTCTCGCAAACCCCTTTCCCACGTGCTGCCGCGGCCCTCGCAATACCCAGGTTTAAGCCAACCCCAGCGGGCATCCTCCGTACCGAGGCAGCTAAGTCAGGAGCCTGAAAGAGTGTGAAGGTGGGGGACTTCCAAGGGAACGGCAAAGGGGGAAACTGAGGCAGCTACACTGGAGTCAGGCAATGGGGAGTCCAGCTTGTGCACGCAACTGGTCCCAATTTGCACGTTCCCATCTAAGTCTGCCCAGGGAATGCAAAGAAACCACTACGGATGGTGGTATAAAATACTCTGATCTGCAAGAGCATCTCCTTCTTGCTTGAATCTGGGTGAGCAAAATAAGAAAACCACCCGGTTTCCCTTGTACCCAGCATCAACGCTGCAGACTTTGTAAACTCTGCATTTGCTCGCCCTTTCCAAGTCAATCTTCAACAGGCAGGAAAAGGTGGGGGGAGCTCAATTAGACTGCAACTCCAAAGAATAAAAGCAGCCAAAATTCATACAAGCAGGGGAAACTGAACTCCCACTCCCCGGTGGTCGGCACCACGGATCAGCACAAGCTGATCTTTCAGGTTCTATCACCACTGTAGGACAAGAGGCAGATCCAATATAACTGGATGAGTCGGGTTAGCACTGCTCTGGAGACTGGTGTTCAACCTGGACTCATTTTTTGTCCTGGTAACAGAAGGCCCACAAACCCTCAGGGCAGCACAACTGAAGGAGCGCTGGAGCACACGAAATCCTTCAAACCAGCTTTAGTGCTGACCCTCGCACTGCGAAGTCACAGCCGCAGACACTCGCTAACAGGTTCAATGCAAGTTCTTCAGATTTCAAAAAGCCTCAAGAACCACTGAGAATAAGAGGAGTTCCCTGCAGCTCTGTCACAACCTTCTCTTTTGTCTAACAGACTGTCGGCTGTGGTACCTCTGTGAGCGGAGGAAAGCGTTCCGCTGTTTTTCCCAGGCTTGGCACTTTCTTTTCTTCCACATCGAGGCTGGCTGACTTTTTGGACCAAACATGTGCAGGATGTCCTCGGAATAACGCATCTTCTGAGATTTCAGCTCCACGCTGCCTCTGTTAGACAAACGGACATTAAGCTAGCAATCAAGCACAGATTTGTTTGCTCGGGGACAGGACAGAAAATCTTGCTTATATAGAAAACTGGAAGGGTTTATGCACACCCATCCAACCAGCAAACTCCAAAGTTACTTATTATTGACGACTGCATTCCAACTGTGCACCCATGGTGTGCTGCACTCGGAGGCAAGAGAGGCAGAAAGCTCATTTGGCTTGGGCTAGCGTTAAGAACCCCAGCAAAGGGAAGAATCAAAATGCTATAGTGTAGTGTGCTCCTAATAGTCCAGAAACAAAATTAACGGCAGTGGAAAACACTTTGCCATAGCACTACTCATCTAATAATGCTCCCGCTTTCCCGGGGAAAAACAACCTGAGGAAATACAGATATTGTTGAGTGAGTCATGTGAAGTGAAGAGTGCTGAAGTTTCTGATCACAAATAGCTCTATTTTCCTTGTGAATAACACAAGCTTACCCCTGCGATGGTTTGTTTTGCTGCTCCTTCCTCTTCCTCAGAGTTTTCTTCTGGTGTGCAGTACCTGCCAGGAGAGGGAGAGAGAGAAGTGAGCTTTGTATCCGTCCTCTCCCATGGAATTCTCAGGAATTCACCTTCTGGACAAGAAAGGCTTTTTCAAGGCTTATGCTGACTACAGACCCGGTTGCGCACATCAACATGTGACAATATCATCTCAACTTCCAGCACTGTTCTTTCTTAGCAGCAAGACTGGGATAGAATGAAGAGCTGGGAGCTTTGGAATTTATTTTTTTTTTTCCCAATAGCTTGTACAAGACTTCTTTTGTTTCTCTTCATCAGTTGCATTATTTAGAAAACAGAGAAGCAACCAGCACTTCCTCTATCGAGTGCTTTGTGATCTACTGCTGATAAACACTGCACGCTGGGTGTTCTACTGCAAGGTGTAACAGGAACATCTGCAACTAGACTTGCATCCAAACAGAGTGAGCTTCGGGAAACTAAGACCAGCACACTGAATTCCAAATGGGACAGCGACAGGATGTTTACTTGCCTTCTACAGGCCAGTCAAGAGAGTGACTATCCCCATTTGGAGAGGATTGTCATTCAAACCACGCAGACTCTGAAGAGCAAACAGATACACAGACATTAAAGTTGTCCAGATATATGTCCCTGCTTCAAAAACACAAATTTGCATTGTCACCAAAAGACCCCTTTGAGACAGGCTGCTGGCCTCTCAAACCCAACCGCACGCTGCTTTTTTCCCCCTCCTAGTCAAACCCCACGCATCCTCTAAGTCCCAAAAACTGCCTCAAGTCCCACCAGGCTTTACAAGCTCTCTAATCCTTCTGGTCAGGATGTGAGTTTCCAAGTGAAAGAAATGAAATGTCAGCTCCTTGATGGCTCAGCAGAACGACTCACAAACAAAAATGGATTCTGCATATCCAAGGACAACTTGGGACGGCCACCACTCGCACCCTTACTGGCTTTCTTTCCACAGCAAACACCACACCAGCACAACCCTCTTTGTCACACACAGCACGGCTCTCGCATGGCAGCTGTGTTGGAGATGCAACTGGCTTGCGAGCAATTCCGGAGCCGCAAGGTAGCTACTCATTACTACATTAAAAGAGACTCTACCTGATCGTATCACCTCTCTGCGACCACTGCGGGCAGCAAACATCTATACATTCTACACCTGCACAGAAAAGCAGTAGTAAGAAAACAAGAAGTCAAATTTGAATCACCATCAGATATACAGAGCTCTCAATTTCAGGCTGATAAATAAAAAACCCCAAAACTTTTAATGATGACTGTATGGTCAGGAAGTTCGAATTCTGGCAAGCACTTTGAACTTTGAACATCATCTGTGAGTGTATAGGAAATGCCCTGTTCCGATTTGAAGTCTACCTACAAAGTGGAACGGATTGGAATCAGGGGGATACTCACCGGTCCTTAGTGTTGGACGTGGACAGACATCTCCTCTGTGTTTTGGTTCTTCTACGTGACTCACAGTCATCACTGGTTCCTTGGAGGAGGCTTGAACGCTTTGGGGCAGGAAAAAAACAACAGAGAAGAATCACAATTTTTATATGTGGGGCATTTGTTATCAGTGCGTACCAATTCACGGTGGCTTTTGGGGTTTTTCTTTAAAAAGAAAAAAATATTCTTTGCACATCCGACAAATATCTGCATCAACCTGAGGAGGCCACTTTACTCTGCGGGACAAGACAGCGTTCATTTCAACCAGCCTTGACCAATTCTTCTCCATCTATCAAGATTATGCTGACAGTGAGAATGGCAATGTCCACAGCATCCATACTGCTGGGACATTTTACTTCAGACCTGCCCTGCTCTGACCTCAGGGACTATATGCTCAGTAGCAGTTGGAGTGCATTAGACACATTCCCCAGGAACCTTCTCTGGTTTAGCTTCCTCTGAAAGGAATCTCTTTCTCATGCTCCAGATCTGCTCCAAAATATGAGCCAAACCACAATAAGCAACGACTGGCAGATTAGATGCCGAAAGCAGAGTCTTCACCCGCTCTCAAATGCTATTGCCAGCGCACTTAAGATTACATGAGATACTGTTTTCTGTATCATTTTCATGATATGGATTTTCATCTGAAGTGGCGGATTCTGGAGCAGCGCGCTCCTTCATGGGTGGCCTCAGTGGTAAGAAGCTGTCTGGAGCAGCTTTGATGCTCTGTTTGCCATTCCGGCTTGTGCTGAAAACATCAACGGCAAAAGAAATGGTATCCAGAGAACATTCCAATATGCACCTCCACCACCAACTACTTTGCCAAGCATGTACACCAATGACGAAGAAGACAGACACGAGATGTTCATGACTTTCAGATGAAGACCTGCTGTCTTCAACTGGCTAATGGGGAAGTACAGGGAAGTATAGGCAGTAAATCTCTCGGGGAAGAAGTCAAAGAAAACAGAAGGATTTTTACCTCAGACATGGAATTGTCTTGTGAGGATGGGATAGTGTTTGCTTAGTCAAGTGAGCATGGGTTCCACACGGAATTTGACCTACGAGAGAAGAGCATAAGGCATCAGGAACTCTAAAAGGAAACTGAAGAGGTTCATGAGTTTACAGTAACGAGCTTCACCAAAGATAACTTTTCATTTTCTCTCTCACATCATCAGGTTTCCACACCGGCAACTACAGCAAGTTGTGCGCACAAGGTATTGCCAGCCAAAACCTGAATACAAAAGTCTTCTTGGGATCTACTACCTAAAAGGAGCATTGAAAACAATTTACTTCTGGCAAGCTAACAGTGGACCTATCAGAACGGAAGGACTGCATCCAAGGCAGCTCTGGTACTGAGATGACAAGATAAACGCCCGGCTCCACTCCAGAAGCAACGCAAGGATGCAGGTAAGAAACAGAGGTCACGCTCAAGTCTTCCCAGATGCTGCCTCGTCCTGTGCCTGCAATAATCCGTACAGAACCCCAGGGGTAGGCTTGGACAGTACACAAGGTAGGGTGAAAATGAAACAAGTCGTATAACTTGATGTCAGCCTTACCAATTTGCAGCATTGCTACATCGAGCGATGAAAATCTTGGTCTTTTACTTGAAGGCTCAAAAGTGGACCAAGGCTTAAAAGAAAACAAAAAAAAGTACCAGTGTGAGTATAACCTGAATGTGAATCCCAGCAAACACACTTCCTGAGACTTAGTCAGCTCTACTGTGAATTGGGGACCATGACTTGCTGGGTCAGATTGCAGAAGAATGCAAATCTTTGCAGGATCTCTGACAGGTACGCTTTAATTTTTGAATACAGGCTCTCATACGTGCAGCAATTAAAAGAATAAAAGCTTGTCACTCAGTTATCACTCAGTCAGCTCCTAAACATTCCAAAGTGTGATAGTTCAGCCCTTGAAAAATACATCTTGTACAAATAAGAGTTAACGACTCTCTCAGGAATGAAGAATTAGAGCCCGACAGTCTCTTAGCCCTCTTACCCCATGGGGCAATAAGAAAAAGAGCACTACACCTTTGAACCAAACCAGGGAGTCAAGCAGTCAGTGGCTCATTTTTACAGAGCCAAAGTCCTACAGGTATCCTTTCCTGGGCTGGTGGCTAATGAGCAGAAAGAGGTTTATCCACAGGAAGTATACAGTTTTTCTTGTAAGGTAGTGTATTTTGATTCCTTAACCACAAACTCGAGAAAGAGAATAACGCAGACTTGAGTAAGGCAAACCCAGCCCACATTATAGCTGCCTGCTAGAAATGGAAAAGAACCACCTACAGCTGTACAGGCTCAGAGCAGGCTCAACCTCAAGATGCATTAGGGAGAGCCGCTTGCTCTCGCACCTTGCACAGATCCTAATATTTCAAACCCCTCGCTAACCTCTTCCGCACACTCTGTGAATGGAGCATCTTCGCTGACGGAGGCCGCCGGGCGTTTGGTTGCCTTGGTCGGCAACTGCACCACAGCAGAAACTTTCTCTTTCTGCTCGGAGATGGAACAATCTAAAAAACAAAGACAGGCCATATAAGAACATGATAGAAAACCAACAGAGGTACATTGCGAATACAGCCAGGAGGGAGCACACAGCTTTGATTTAAAATACTCTTTCTGCTGACAGGCGCGGGCTCACCGCCAGAGACCTGGGCTATCTCCTGCTGGCAGTGAAAGTATTGTGCCCTGCCACAGTCACTGCAGATAACATCAGACAGAGGGCTAAGCCCTACCGTACACCCTCAAGCCATTGGCTATAGGGATAGATAGCCACAAGGAAAGAACAGCTTGAAAAGCCACAGTTTCAGGAACAATGCCAGAGCACAAAAGTCAGACTTTTCCAAGGGACACGAAACCTCAGAAAAATCAGGCATATTCAATACTTCTGCAATGTGCAATACCTGATGTTTTCTTTTTCGGTGGACTCTCGTCACCATCGTCCACAGGTATCCAAACGCTGAGGAAAGAACACACACAACAGTGTTTTGCAACCCTAGGGAAGCTCCCAACAGGCTGACTTCCCTTCACAGGGCCCAAACTTTCAAAGTTACTTTTCCTATCCCGAAGGTCTCCCCCTCCAAGCGCCCCTGGGATCATCTCAGGCACATACACCTAACTGCACCCCTCCTCAACACCCCCCAACCTCTCCCAGCCAACGACCGCTCTCAGAGAGCTAATTATCCCGCTGGAGCACATTAGGCCTCTTTTTCTCATTCGGTTAATGCTCCCTAACTTTTTACGTTTGTTCCCATCGCCAAAAACTTAAGTTCATATGTAAAGCTCTCCTCTTTCCTCGGGGAAAGCAGCACACCAGAGATTACTACGCCATCTCATTTCGTAAATCACTACACTGAGTTGCAAAGAAAAGTCTAAGGAGGACGGGAAATAAAAGGTGGCAAAGCAACTTGTGCATACACCCACTTCAATCACTTTTTCCTTTGGGAATGGAGCACAAAGGTTGCTCCTAGGTGGGTTTTTGCCTCTATTTGCCCTCCCAAATGTCATGACAGACGGCAAGGATTCTTTGAAGAATTCTATGGTCTTTCTTACACAAAGGAATTTCTTTTAAACTGTTACGCCCCCGAACCCTGCTGATATCATTGCTTCTGGACTATCTTCTCTCTGTATCAGGAGCACAAAGAAGTCCCTAACGGCACCTTTCATACAATGTCAAGAGTATTGGCTATTCCTATGCTATTAAAGTCAGGCAGAAAATATCGGGGGGTAGGCATTAGAGGCAAATACCCTCCCATAAAGATGCACTCTTACTCAGCGTATTTCATACTTCAGAAGGCAAAAATAAAGAAGGCAAAATCTTTGTATCCTCCTGCTCAATTGTTCGCAGGAGCTAACTCCTTCTGAGCTGCTCTCCAGGCTCAAGGCTACGTCCTGAGAGAAGCGCAGTTTCAATACCTGACTGCGCTTACGGCAACTGCCTGTGAACAGAAATGCCACTTTCTCCAGCTTTACCAGAGCACCCGGCACCTGGGAGAGCCTTGTTTTGTCCTTTTTTACTTTACCAGCCACTTGGAGGTTTAGAATCAGTTTGAGGGCTAGAAAAGAGGAATTCTCTCCTGGGAAGTTGTACTAAGCTGCTCCCCGCTCCTTCACCACTCCAAGTCTCCACCCCCTCTTTTTCCCTTTTCAAGCCCCCGCTGTGCAGACGGAAAGCCAACGAGGGGGTGGCTTTGCCCACGGATTTGGGGGGAACGTCTGGAAGCCACAGTCATCTCAGCATCACAGGGGAACGACTCTGACTGCGCCCGGGGCGAGCCCACAGCGGCAGGAGCCACAGCCGCCGCACAGGGCCGGAAGGACGGGGCTGCCGGGCTGGGAGAGGGCGGGGGGGGCACGGGGCTGCCGGGGCCCACCACGAGCCCCACCGCCCCGGAGGGGGGGCTCTGGGCGGGCAGAGGGGCCGAGCCCAGCCCAGGGGAGGGCAGCCAGAGCCAGGGGAGCCCCAGAGCAAGACCCCGCCCTGCACCCGAGCCCACAGAGCGACTAACGCCGCTCCCGGCCGAGGCGCCGGGCGGGCTCCCGCCAAGGAGGCCCCGGGGGTCCCGCAGGCCCCAGGCGGGGGGGGGGGAGTGGGCGCCGGGGCGATACCCGGGGGCGGCCCTGAGGCGGCGGGGCGGCTCGCTGACCTGGGGGGCGGCCTCTTGCGCGGCGGCGGGGCCGGGGGCGGCGAGGAGGGCACCGAGAGCCCCCCGCAGCCATCGGTACAGGGGCGGCTGAGGGGGGAGAGAGGGGCGGGGCGGTGGGTGCGCGCAGGCGCGCCGCCGTCTGTGCTCTGCCTGAGGGGGCCGTTAAGGGCCGCCCGGCCCGCTTCTGCCCCTGCCCTGCGGTGGGGCCGGGCCGGCGCCGTCCCGCCTCGCCCTCCTGTGTCTGGGGGAGGCGCTGGCCCTTCTCCGAAAGCCCCGAGCCGGGCCCCGGCTGGCAGCTGGGCGCCGGGAGGCGGGGAAGAGGCCTGTCTGCCCTCGGGGAGAGGCCCCCCCAGAGGCCGGAGGGGCCCCCCAGAAGCCTCCCAGAGAGCGGAGGGACCCCCCCGAGAGCGGAGAAGCCTTTCGGCGTCCCGCAGGACTGAGGCGAGCGGCACCGCCCGGCGGCGCGGGCTCTCGCGCGCCCCCTCCTGCCTCCTCTGCCCGCGGTGGGTGAGGGAATGCCAATCCCGGGCTTACCGAGCCCTTTCCTGCGCGCTCGCACGGCGCTTTGCGCCCCTCTGGCGGGGAGCTCCGCTGGCCGCATCCGGCTGCGCCATGGCTGCGGTGCGACTGGAAGGACGCGGACTGCGTTCGGCGTTCCACCATGGTGAGCGGCTGTGACGGAGCGGCGCCCGACCGCCGGCCGCGGGCAGCCCCGCTCGAGCCGCTGCTGCGGGGGCCGGCGAGCGTGTGGTGAGCGCTGAGCTGTGTGCTGGGGGGTTGGGCTGGCTCTTGGGGCGCTGCCTCGCCCTGCCCTTGCTCCTAAGGAGGCTCTTCAATGTGATGCTCTTAAATGGAGGGCTGGGAGCGAGAGCGGCGTCCAGCCTGGGCAGGGGAGCTGGGTCTGCTCCTCCTCCCCCTGAGCAATGGTGGTTTGCAGGTAGCATCTGGTTGCACTTGCTGGAACGCAGAGCAGGAGAGAGTTGTGTCCTGGTTTTCCCCTACAAATGCAGGACACAGACGAAAACATGGCAGTGGGGAGGGTGTGGGGGTAACTGGGAGCCCCTGTCTGCCTCCCAGCCCCATCGCGCTGGGTCGGGGCTGCAGTTCACCCCAATGCACCCTCGGGTGCACCCACGCTCTGTGAGGGGGGGTTTCAGGGCCTGAAGGGTTGTCCCCGTGTCCCTGCTGGGCTCACGGTGGTGGCACACTGCTCTGCGTGGGACTGGGAGTGGCCGGGAAGGGTCTGGCACGCTGGGGCTGTCACTGAGCATCGTTTTCTCTCCAACCATAGGGCTCCTCGATGTACCTCTTGGGTGTGTATGGAGCCCCCCCCGGCCGGTGCCTTCCGCCATCAGCACCCAGTAAGTGCCTGGTACCCCTTTCCAGGAGATCTTCGCTTGGGCACCTTGGGAGGGTGAGCAGCTACTACCATGGGATGGTAGCATGGGGACAGCCACCTCCCTTGTCCCTTGTCTGGCCGGTCCCCTGACCCTCTCGCTCTTCTGTGCCCCTTCAGCTGCCGGAGCAAGAGTTTGTGAACCTGTTCATCGGGACGCAGGCGGTGGGGGCCATCATTGGGAAGAAGGGGCAGCACATCAAGCAGCTGGTGCGGTTTTTGGGTGCCTCCATCAAGGTGAGGAAGGGGCCGCGGGGCTGGTCCTGCGTTTTGTGCCTCAGTTTCCCCTCCCCACTGCCGAGGGCAGGGAATGGGAGTCTGCGGGTTACAGTGTTGCTCCCCAAATTATCATAGAATCGTTTCGGTTGACAGAGACCTTGAACACCATCCAGTCCACCCTGCTGCCCTGGTCAGGGACACCTCCCAGCCGCCCAGGTTGCTCCAAACCCTGACCAACCTGGCCTTGAACACCTCCAGGAATGGAGCAGCTACAGCTTCTCTTGCCATCTCATGTTGAGCTTCTCATCAATCAGCACCCCCAGGTCCTTCTCCCCAGGGCTGCTCTCCATCCATTCTCCGCCCAGCCTGGATTTTTGCTGGGGATTTCCCCGACCCGTGTGTAGGACCTTGCACTTGGCCTCCTTGAACTTCATGAGGTTGGCATGGGCCCACCTCTCCAGCCTGTCATTAGTAGAAGGCCAGGCCTGCAGCACCCCGGTTATCAGCCCAGCTCAGGTGGGAGGGGATGCTCCTGCATGGGGGGGTTGCCCTGCATTGGGGAGGTACATCCCACCAAGGGAAGGTCTTGCTGAAGTGGGGGCTGCGCTCATGCTCCCTCTCCCTCATCCCTCCTCAGATCGCCCCGTCAGAAGGTCCCGAGGCCAGTGAGCGGATGGTCATCACGGGGCTTCCCGAGGCTCAGTTCAAGGTGCGCTGTGTGGGGGTTGTGGGTGGGGGGGACAGTAAGGGACAAGTCAAGGGCGTCCCTGTGGTCACCACTGTGCTGCCAGCCTGCCTTGGCCTCCCTCAGCACCAGGGGAGCTCTTTGCTGGGTACAGTGGTTTTGATGCTGCTGGACATGGGGTCATTGTCAGCTTTGGGGATGGAGAGGCACAGTGGGCGCTGCCTGATGGTTTTCCTTTCTGACCATCTCCTCCCCAGGCCCAGGGGTGAATATGTTGGGGAGATGAAAGAGGAAAACGCGAAAGACGTGAAGCTTGAAGCCCACATCAAGGTGCCTTCCTTCGCTGCTAGCCGTGTGATAGGCAAAGGTGGCAAGATGGTAGGTGGTGGTGCCCCGGGGACGCAGAGTTGGGCATCAGCCATCACCCCTGCCCACCCCAGGGGGACAAATTCCGGGTGCACAGTGGTTTCAGCGGTCTTGACCCTCAGCACCCATGTCCTGGTGGTGGTTCTTGTTGGTCCCAAGGAAGGGGGAGACACACAGGGTACCTGGTGCCGTGGTGACACTGGCAGTGGAGGATTTTGGCTCTTCCACAACAAAACCCTCTTGTGGTTCGCTCCAGGTGAATGAACTGCAAATCTTAACCAGTGTGGAAATCCTTGTGCCACGCAACCAAACCCCGGACGAGAACGAGGAGGTCATCATTAAAATCATTGGGCATTTCTTTGCCAGTCAGGTACTGTTTGGCCGTGGCTTTACCCGATCTTCCCCGGCTGCTTTCGTCCACCGAGGAAAGGCACAGTGTGTGCTGAGCCCAGCAGCACCCGAGCGACCTGCTGCTCTTCTTTTGGGAGGTCCCTGTGCCCTCAAGAGGCACTGAAGGTGTATCGGTAGCTCCCTCGGCTGTGCGAGTGCTGAAATTGAAGATTGGCTTGATTGAGCTAAAAATGGGTGTTTTGGATGCCGTGCAGAGCGGCACCCAGGGTGTGAATGGACTCCTCGGTGTGGGCAAAGCCACGTGCATCGCAGCTGGGTGCATCTTCCATAACTTTGTCTCCTGTACACTTAGGTGGCATGGCGACCCCCCAAAAAATTCAGGTGCTCTTGAGGAGCGATGGAGGAAGCACAAGTTTTTAAAAAAAAAAAAACAAAAACAAAAACAAAAAAACAAACAAACAAAAAAACACCACAACAAAACCCTTGAAATTACTTACAGCTTGTCCAGAGTGACAAGTTGGGAGCGGCGAGATGCTCGGTGGGGGCTTGGTGGTGGGGGGAGAAGCGGTGCCCTGACCCCCACCTCTTGCTTTTCCCCTCTCCTCCCCAAGACTGCACAGCGCAAGATGAGGGAAATGCTCCAGCAGGGGAAGCAGCAGGAGCAGAAACACGCTCCGGGAGCCCCGGCCTCGCAGCACAGCAAGGGAGGCTCCCGCCGTGCCGCTCAGCACCGCCCGATGAATGTAACCCCAACGCCGGACATCCCCCCCCTCCCAAACCCTCCTCCCCCACCCCCAGCAGGTCAGGGGAGCAAACCAAAGACCCCTCCCAAACACCCCCCACCCCCCCCATTCTCCGCGGCGCTGTGAGGATGCACAGCCGAGGGGTACGGGGAGGGCTCTCTCCATCACCTCCCGACGCTATCCCTTTAGTTGGACTAACATAGGCAGAGAGAGAGAAAGAGAGTTGTTATTATTCTTTTTTTTTTTAATTTTTTATTTCCTAAAAGCCACCCGGTTTTCATCCCAGGCATGGCCAGAGGAGCTCGCCCAGCGTTGAGGGGGGGAGATTGGGCTGCGTCACGCAGCGCAGCGACTCATCAGTTTTTAGCATTAATGTAATGATAATGAAACTAACGGCGATTTTTAAGTTTTGTAAGGATTTTAATTCTTTATTTATTTATTTCATTTCAGAGGCGGTGGGGGCGGGAGGGGGATGTTTGTTTTTTAGCACAAGCCGGCTTTTCTAGAGGTTAAAGGAAAGGCCGTGCTCGGCTGTAAACCCTTTGGGGAAAGATCCCGGTTGCAAGGAGAGAAGGGGGAAAGAGGGGCAGGGGGGGAAAGCCAGATTTCCAAGAGGTTGTCAGCCCAAGGCTGGGGAAAAAAAAAACACTAGCAAAATATTTTTTTTTTTTTTTTAATTTCAAAAATAAAACGCATACAACCCTCAACCCCCGATGACACACACACAACCACACACAAAAACTACCTCAGGGTTTCATACCTCAGCACACTGTGCTTCTGTTTCCCTTTTAGAGATTTTGTGTGCCTTACAAAACTGATAGCTGGAGCATTATTTTTGTTTATTTTCTTAATTAGAAAAAAAAAATGAATTGGAAAACACGCTCTACTGAGTGCGAAGCGGGAGAAGGAAAGCAATCCCATGGGTGCCAGAGCTCTTCCATAGTCTCCTTCTGCTGGCTGAGAGCCAGGGGCCGTTCCTTCGGAGAAAGCTTGAGAAATGTTTAAAAAGAGAAAAAGAAAGAAACATAAAAGAAAAAACGAGGGGAAAGAAGAAAAAAGGGAAAAAGATAAAAAGGGGGAAAAAGGGAAAAGGAAAAAAGGGGGGGAAAAGGAAAAAAAACCAACAACCCCAAATATAAAAAAAGAAAGGTAGAAAGGAAAAAAAACCCTAACAAAACTAAGCAAGGTAAGTGGTGAAAGCCGTCCGGCAAGAGGAGGGATGAGAGCCAGCGGCACCGGCCCCGGGGGCTGTGACACCACACTGCCAAAGTGTTCTGTGAAAAAAACCAACCAAACCCCACCCAACGACAACAACATCAAAAAACAAAGAGAAATCTCTCCAGCTCACAAGAGCCTGAGCTCGCTCTCCGTTGCTTTCTCTCCAGTGACTCGGGGGGGGGGTCATAGCCGAGCTGAGAGTGGGGGGGTGGTGGTGGTGGGAGTTTGCCCCATGGCTGTGATGGGGGGAGAAGGGGTGGGTGGGGAGTGGGGGATGTGCTGTGGGGTTTTTGAGGGTGGTGTGGGGTTTTTTGCCAGGTGTCGCTTTACCCAGTGGCTCGGGGAGTGTGACGAAACGGGAAAAAGGGCTTCACTGAGAGGTTCAAATTAACAATTGATTTGGACTTCACTCACAGGTCCAATACGTCACTATTGCAAGTTCTGTGTGTGCGGTGGCGATTACACTATTGCGGTTTAGAAGCAATTAGCGGGATCCACTATTGTGAGCTACAAATGCCCCCGACAAGTAGCAACACAAACCACGAGGGCGCTAGATATTAATGCCTTAGAAGAGTGCACCAGTCACAAACTCAATCGCATGCCCTATACCGTACGGATGTTTCTTAGTCACTTACCCTCTCTCTCTCTGGTGAGGTCGCTCCATCCCGGGGAAGTTACCCTGTACAGCGTCCTGGATGGGGGGGACGGATCTCCTAGGGGCCAGCTGTATCCTTGGAGGATTCCCCATTTGTCTCCCCAGACCCTGCGGTTTATATTTCCTGACTCGGTGAGGGTGCAGGATTATGCCCGAGTGGATTACACTGTCTGGGATATTTCCCTCTGGTGGTGCCATAGCGAAGTCTCTGTTGCCAATTTGTGATGTCCGGCGCTCAACGTCACGGGAAGAGTGGTGGGATGGGACTCGGGGCATTTTGTTTGTTAAGGGCCATTTGGCTTTGGTTGTTCTGTGCATCTGGAGATAAGCCCGGGCTGAGCTGTTTTGCAGCTCCCCCCACGTTCTCTCTGCACAGCCAAGGCACGGCGGGGATGGAGCTGAGTGGGATGGCAGCTCCCTGCCTCTCACCTCTGGTGCTCTGAAACCGGCTTGGCTGGCTGCTCCCACACAGTGTGTTACTGGCTTGCCCAGCAGGTAAAGAACCCAGATTTGGGACACCACTGGGGTGTCCATAAGGGGTCCTGGGCTGCCCTTATGGGGTCCTGGGGGGGACTCCTGCAGGCCAGAGGGAGTCTGGGGCAGCCCTTCAAGGATCTGGGGGTCCCCTCTGGTGCCTCTGGGGAGGGTTTTGTGGCTGGAGAGGGCCCAGTTGGTTTCAAGAGGTGCTTCCTCCCTTTCTCCAGCCCACCCAGCTCCCCCAGCACTACCACCCCCCAGGTTGGTGGGTGCCCGCAGTGCCAGCCTGTCCCACTGGGTCGGGCACTGAGGGGGGCACAGCCCCAGCCGCGGGATGGGAGGAGGAACCACAGCACCAGGGATAGAGACCAACATTTTATTTCTTTAACGTCTCCCATGGGGGGCACCCCAGGGTTGCGCGGCTGCACCGCAGCTGGTGCCAGGAGGGACTCCAACGTCCCCCCCACAGCTCACCTGGCTCCGCTCGTGATGCTTTTGATGGGGCTCAGCGCGGTCTCTTCTGTGCTACGGACCAAGCGGCTCCAGGTAGGTGACTGCTGCACCGCACTGTGCCGCAGCTTGGGGTGGGGTGGGGGGCTGTGGCATGGGGCGGGGAGCTGCTCCCACTCACCCAGCTCCTGGGGTCCAGGAGAGGGACTGGAAAAAGCCAAAACAAGGGATGGGGCTGTGCCCAGGGCTGCTGGCCGCTCACTCCGTCCCCTCCCTCAGCAGCTTCTCGGCTAGCGGATGAAGGATGGGAGCTAGAGTCAACACAGGAGAAGCAGGGAGTGTGGGGGAGAACCCCAGATCCTGCCTCAGACCCTCAGCCTGCGCCCTGCCCTGCCTGCGCTGGGCAGCCCTGCCCGCCTGCTGAGGAGGGAGTTCTGCTCGCGGGCCCCGATGGAGGAGACAGGGTGCAGCGGGCTCTCTTCTCTCTCCTCCTCTGCAGGGCAACCGAGGAGGCAGCGAGGAGGGAGCACCGGGCCCCACAGGACCCACTGGGCTCCCTGCCAACCATATACCATCTGAGCAGTGATGCCTCTCTCTACCCCCTGCCCACCCCAAGCCCCCAGGTCCCCCTGCCCTCCTCTGCCGCCTATAGGTCCTATCAGTGGGGACAGCTCCTTCTGGTCCACGCACCCCCTGGGCTCCTGGGCCCCCCGAGGGCCACCGCAAGAGCCCCTGCAGCCTGTGCTCGCTGGCCAACTCGGAGGACTGCAGCAGCCTGTTGAGGAGCAGCTCCTCTTCCCAGAGCTCCCTCTACCACTTCCTGGAGCCTTGGCCCAGTGCAGCAACAGAGCCAGTGGTGCTCACACACTCAGGACACCCCCGCTCTCCCATGGCTGCTGGTGGGGCAGTGGGGAAACCGGGGCTGGTCCTCGGCCAGGAGCCTCCACAGGAGCTGCCAGCAGGGACCGAGAAAGAGCGGGTTCCCAGGCAGGGGACGGAACTGAGCATGGAAGCATACGCTGTGGAGCTCTGAGCTGCTGCATGGTGCCAGGTCTATCCAACGTCAAGCAGCACGTTCCCAGATGTCACTGCTAACAACTCTTCCGAGGAAGTGGGGCCGTTTCTGTAGTCGTAGCCTGCCTGGAGAAAGAGCCCCACGGAGCTAAGAGTCTGCTGAGCAGCAAGGGAGCAGAGTCGCTGACTCTCAACCAAGGACTGAAATACAGCAACTCACTCTATTGCCTTCCCCCTTCGCCCGCTGCCTCCCACAGTTTAGAAGAAATGAACCAGGGAGCTCCAAGTGAGGGCACCCCTCCCCCACTCCCCCAAATCTGCCCAACACCCCCAAACCTCCCTCAAGACACGGGACTCCTCCCACACACCTCCACTCCCCACACCGCCAGCCCTCCCCCTCCCCCAACGCTCCAAAAAGCAGCAGTCCTTAGGGCAGACTCCTTAAGCTGACTCCACAGCTACGGCTCCCCGTCGGCTCTGGGGGAGACAAGGGGGCCCCGGGGCTCTCCGTGGGCTTTAAGGGGGTCCCAGGGCTGCCCACGGGCTCCCAGCAATGCCCGTGCCCACCACCCACCCCCGCTTCAGGGGGCCCAGCGCTGACACCCCCCGACCCACCTCGGGGGTACCTGGGGGGGCTCGGCCGTGGGCTGGAGGCGGGCGAAGGGGGCACGGCCGGGCTGACCTGCCGGGGGGGGCTGAGAGCGGAGCCCAGAGCGGAGCCAAGCGCCCGGCCAGGCCGGCCCCGGGCACCCTGCGCTGCGGCCGGGGCTGCCGCCACCTGCGGGGAGCGAGCGGGGGGTGAGGGGGCGGCAGCGGGGGACAGGGGAGCCTGAATCGGCCCTGTTTCCCCCGGGGACCCCCCGCTCGGCTCTGCCCCCCCCAAGCAGGCCCAGGCCGCCCCCCGAGTCCCCCAGCCCGGTCCCGCCACCCCACAAACCCCCTGAACCTGCCCTGGACACCACCGCGCCGCCCCCCCGTCTCCCCCGGTACCGACCGCCGCCGCACACCGGAAACGTTCTCCTTCGCGTCCGCCCACCCGCGCATGCGCCAAGGGCCAGACCCGGGCCACGCCCCCCAGGGGGGGGGCGCCGCGCCGAGGAGAAGGAGGTCCCCTCAGCCCCGCGCCACCGCTTCCCTCCGCCCCGGGCACTGCGAGGCCGAAGAAACCAGCCCAGCCCTCCCCAAAATGAGGGTGTGTCGTTGTTGGGACGGACACGACACTGGACATCAAGTTGCAGCAATCCAATTTCTTTACTTAACAAGCAGTGCTTTTTTATATTCTCTTACCCAGGTGCTTATCTATGCATATATTCAGCATTCTACTTTTGCCCAATACGCTCTCCCATCACACGCTGTTCATGCTCTGGTCAAAGCCAGGATGTTTGCCAACCCTTATCTTTTTACTCAGCTCTTCTCAGGACTCCCCAGTCTCTTCAAGGGTCCACGGATATCTGCTCAAGGTCAATGTTAAACTCGCATTCTGGTCCCTCGGACCAGCCGAGGTTTCCCACAGGGGACAAGAGTCCCCTGGTCCATGGTGCTGCACTGCCTCAGCTAAGCAGCGTTGGGTTTTGTTTGCAGTACAACCTGTGCAAAGTGAGGAAGATCTTCGTGGGCACCAAAGGAATCCCTCATCCGGTCACCCACAATGCCCGCACCATCCGCTATCCAGTCCCCCTCTTCAAGGTGAATGATACGGTCCAGACTGACCTGGAGACAGGCAAGATCACAGATTTCATCAAGTTTGACACAGGTGGGTCTTGCATCCCATGTGGCAGTTCCCCACTGTGGAGAGCAGTACAGGAGTTAAGTACAAATGCCAAACAGCTTTTCTCTAAAACAGTCTTGGGCAGTCTTGGGAAAGGGGTGGTTTCCCAAGAAACCACCTGGAGCAGGGTTTCCTCCCGTGTAGCCTCCTACATATGCCTATGTTTGGCATAGGGACTTGGAGGGATTCCAAAAGCAAGCAGGCACCAGGTAAAAGCAATGAGCTGGTGGAGGGGTTGCTTGAGTCTTGGGACCAGAGAGAGCTCTTTGGCTCCTCGAAGTGTGCCGGTGTTCCTGTGGGACATGCAGGTGTCCCCAGGTGCTCTGGTGGCCGCTCCGTGGGCCAGTGTGGCCCTGTCGCTGCCCTTCTCCAGTGGTGCTCCTCAAGGAGCCAAGCGGAAGGCCTTCACCACGGCTCCTGGTGCCAGCTCTTCTCACACCTGTATTCCGTGCCAACTTGGGCCGTATTGGAGTGATCACCAACCGGGAGAGACACCCCAGGTCATTCGACGTGGTTCACGTGAAGGATGCCAATGGCAATAGCTTTGCTACCAGGCTCTCCAACATCTTCGTTATTGGCAAAGTAAGGCTGCGTGGGCACAAGGCGGGTGGGTGCTCTCCTAGCTCCCCAGGGCTCGGTGCTGGGGCCGGTTCTGTTTAATGTCTTTATCAACGATGTGGAGGAGGGGATCGAGTGCAGCCTCGCTAAGTTTGTAGAGGACACCAAGTTGGGTGAGAATGTTGATCTAGTGGTGGGTAGGAAGGCTCTACAGAGGGATCTGGACAGGCTGGCTGGCTGGGCTGCAGACAATGGTATGAGTTTCAACAAGGCCAAGTGTCAGGTCTTGCACTTGGGTGACAACCCCGTGCAGTGCTACGGGCTTGGGGAAGTGTGGCTGGAAAGCTGCCTGGCAGAAAGGGACCTGGGGGTGTTGGTCAATAGCCATCTTTCTCCTGAGATGGGCCAGGCACAGACAAGCATTGGGGGAAAATTGTCATCTTTTATTGGCCTCAGAAAGCCTCCATAGCCGAGCGGAGGCTGGCAGCACGATGTCCTCAGGGCAGATGAATGTCTGGGGCACTGTCCATGCACCCATCCTTCGGTTGCCTGGATGCTGTGCAGGCTCAGGGCCAGATGCCATCTCTGGGGACCCGCCTGGCACTGGCAGCAGGACACTACTGTTCTTTCTGTCCCGCTATGCAGGTACAGCGGAAAGCCCTGCGCAGAGCCCTGAGCGCCCTCCTGAAGAAGGAGGGCCGTCGCTGTCGAGCCAGGGTGTGTGGCAGGGCCACGATGCCTGCGGGGAACAGAGAGCTGTAGGTGAGGGGCTGGGCAGGCAACGGGCAAGCCGCTGCCAGCCCCCTGCCACCGAGGCGGTTCCCCAGGGAGGGGTGGCCACAGCACGGCCAGTCCCCGTGTGTGCAGTGCTGCCGACCTGCCCTGGGTGCCGCTCGCCGGGATGAGCAGCACCCAGCCAGGCCTGCCCTTGGCTCAGGGACCTACCTGGGACATCCTCCAGCACGTCCCTGCAGCTGCAGGAGGGCTGTGCGCTGCCTGGATGCTCGGAGAGCGCCTGCAGGGGAAGAGCAAGAGCAGAGGGAGGGGAGGGAGGGGATGTCAGCGGGAGACCTGGAGGGCACCAGGCATCTCCCTGCTACACACAGCCCGGGCGCTGCGCCTGTCTTCGGCAACTCAGGATGCCCGGTGCTGGCCACGTGCGCCTGGCTCACCTGGTGCTGAGGTTCCCGAGCCACGGGAGAAGCTGCTGCACCTCCCTGGTCGTCTGCGGCTGGGGCGAGAGGGGCTGTGCTGGCCTCTGCGTGAGGCTCTGCAGCCAAGAGATGCTCGGTGTCTTGGTGTGCTGCAGGTGTTCTCGCAGCCGTCTCTGCATCCGCGCGCTGTGCCTGCTCCTGCTGGATCACAAGCACAGCACCGGCCACGGCCTCCCGCACAGTGTGCCAGGCAACGTCCTGCAGAGCCTCCTCATATGCTGTGGGGCTGTGCGGGGCAGGTGCCTGGCTCTCTGCCTCTTCTGCTGGGGCAAAGTGGGGTGCGCCAACGTCTGCCGGAGCGTTTTGGAGCACTGAAGCAGCCACTTCATCCTCCTGCGCTGCCGGGGAGACAACAGCTGTGCTGTCCTCTCCATGAGCCTCTGTGGTCACCGGACCCTCGGTGCCCTGAGGTACTGCCGGTGTTCTTGCTGCCTGTTCTTGTTGGAATACAAGCACAGCGCTGGCCACAACCTCCCTCACAATGCACCAGGCTGCGTCCTGCAGTGCTGCCTCGTAGCCTGCGGGGTTGTGTGGGGCAGCTGCCTGGCTCTTTGCCTCTGCTGCTGGGGCCTGCTCGCCAAAGGCAGAAGCTGGCTCCTCTGCCTCCTCTTGTGCCACAGGAGCGAGTGGTGTGTGCTGCCCCTCTTCCTCATGAGCTCCGGCCAGGCCAGAAGCTGTTGGTTCAATGTCCCTGGGACCATAGCTGGGACTTTGCAGATCCCCAGCTCTGTCTCCAGTCCCCTCTGTGTCCATGCTGCTGGGCCAGCCAGGCCCCTCCTGGGGACTAGAGTGGGCATCCTGGAAGAGCTCCTGGACCAAGGAGTTGTTGACACAGATGCTGGGGATGTTGATGTCTTCCCCCTGGGTCAGCTCTTTGTCACTGTCGTTCTGACACTCCTCCTCGGCCAAGGCCTTTTCCTCTGGGCAGTCCCGCTGACACTGCAGGCTGGCATTCCTGAGCTGGGCCAGACTGTGCCCGGTGTGGGCCAGGAAGCTCCTCCCCAGCTCCTCCGGAGCCTGCATCTTGATGGATAGGATGTCCACATGCTCTGCGGAAGCCTGGTGGTGCACCCCCGGTGATCTCTTGTAGAGGTCGCACCTGATCCACATCGCCCACATTGCTGGGTTGTGCTCCGCTGCGTGTCCCCAGCACCCCGGCCTCATATGCTGTCCCCGGGCAGCTGGTGCAGGGCCCCTGAGGGCAGCATCAGTGTCCCCCCCATGCATGGGGATCAGGCGAGAGCTGAGCTGCAGGAGCCTTGCTCCCATTGACACCTGGACCTCGTCTGTTCTTGCTGTTATTGACAGGGCCCTGTTACGTGCCCAGTCCCACGGTGCCACTGCCTGCTGGCTGTGACTCCAGCTCCCACGGAAAACCTTGCCTGGGACCTCACTGGTGAGGCATGGAGCTGTCCCCTTCACAGCTGGTGTATAGGCCGCAGGGCTCTGCGTGGCAGGCCTGAATCTCCTGACCCTCGCAGGTCTGCCCCGCTCACCGCAGGTGCCCCGAGGAGGTGGGACTGGCTGTGGGTGTCTGATGGCTGCACTGCTGCTGGCCGTGTCCCATGCCCCGGCAGAAGGTGCAGCGGGTGCTGCTGGCAGAGCAGGCAGCCTGCAGCGGGTGCTGTCAGCTGCTGGTAGCCGAGCTGCGGGTGCGTATCTGGGTGCCGCTGCCCGCCCGGGCAGAGTCTCCAGTTTCTCCACGATGCTGGGCAGTACCATCGGGTTGCAGGGCAGTGCCTCCATGTGTGCCACGCTGTCTGTCTGCAAAAGAAGCTGAGGAGAGAGGCTGTGAGACGGTGGCCCTTGCCCCCCTTGTAACAGCTGGAAGAGCTCCTGTGGCCGGGCTCCCCCGCCAGCCCCCAGGGCAGCGCTCAGCCCCACAGGCAGCTGCCGCCCTGTTCCCACAGCCGGCTGGGAGAGGGCTGGTCCCCGCAGGAGCATCCCCGGCATGCCCAGGCAGCCTGATGGGCATGGCACAGGGGGTCCAGCTTGCTACAGGGGCCGAGCCCGCCTGTCCTCTCCTGCACCTCCCACCTGCCCCTTGGCAGCTCCCCAGGGTCGGGAAAACATTCAGCCCCGTCTCTCGCAGGTTCCCTACCTGTGCGTGGCGACTCCCAGCGGCCTGCAAGCTCTCTGGGCAGTGCAGCTCTGGCAGCCTGACCCCGTGGAGGGACGAGGCTGGGCTCTGCCTGCCCTGCGGTGCTGGCGTTGGTGGCCTGTGGCCCACCTGCGGGCAGAAGAAGGAGAAGGCATGGGATGGAGGTGGCTGCCTTGGCACAGTGGCCCCCAGAGTGCCATCCAGCCCGGCCTCGGCACCAAGGCAGCTCGGTGCGGCCCCATCCCACCAGCAGCCTCTCCCTCCTGCCCTATCCCTCACCTGGCGCCTCTTCTGCAGGCTCAGCAGCCCCTTGTTGGGCTGAGATGGCGTGTTCGCGTCTCTGTCCATGGGCATCTTCGGCGTCCTGTGCCGTAGAGCTGCCGTGGGCACCCAGGGGAGATGCTGCCTCCTGAGGCAGGTGCTCTCCTGGGAGTGGGCACCCCAGGGCTCTGGCCCCTTCTATACCCCACGGTCACCGTGGCCACCCGTGTCACAATGGCTGCTGGGCATGATGCGGTGCCCCCATCACAAAGCGCTGGCAGTCGCCATGGTGATGCCCATGCCTGTGACCGGCTGGGACCAGCTTGGACTGGTTGTGCCATGGCTCCAAGGTGGCCATGCCCAGCATGGGTCAGCCCCTGCTCTCCCCTCAGAGAGGCCCTGGGAGGCCTGAACCAACGCCTCCTGCACAGCTCGGTGCCAGCGGCCTCTGCAGAGCTCAGACCTGGGTGCCTTCAGCAGCTCGGAGTGCCACCGCCCTGGGCCTTGTCCCCCGGCATTGCTCCTGTCCGGCTCCTGGAGGTGTGCCAGCGTTCCTGCGGGACATGTAAATTGAGCCCGGTGGTGAACTGGTTGAGCCTGGTGATGAACTGGATTTTCCTCCCCCTGAACTTACTGGCCTGTCTGGATCTACTGGCTCTCCATGACAGCAACCATCAGACAGGCACCAGGAGCATGTTCGGTGTCTGCGCAGCTGTCGCACTGCTGGCTGTTGGCCGCCTCTTTGCCCTCAGCTGCCACAATGCTGAGCTCTGCACTGCCGGACAAGCTGATGCCGACACCACACATGAGCTCTGATGGGGTCCTGCGATGGGTGTCACCCCCCTGAGGGATCGGGAAAGGGTCATGGGGACACCCTGACCCGCTGCTACAGGATGAGTGGCCCCCCCTGGGTGGCTGGTGACCCCCAAAGCATCCTTGTCCCCAGTGCCTCTGTGGTGGCAGGGGGGGTTGGAAGCATGTGGGGAGGTGTATTCTCCCTATTTAAAAAAAAAAAAAAAGGTGTTTCTGCAGATCCCCACCCTTCCTCTGCATGTTTTTTTTGGGGGGGGAACCTACTCCAGATCTGCCCCCTGCCCAGCACGGGGCTCTGTGCACGTGCGAGTTGCACGGTGGAACCGCGTTGTCCCGCGCAGTGGTGCCGGAGTCAGGCTCACATGAGTGTTCCTGGTACATGGGGCTCCTCTGTGCACACCCGCTGTTGTGTTGCACAATCGCCCCTGGTGCAGGGTGGGGGTTCCGTGAGCACCAATGCTTCTGTTGCACAATGGTCCCTGGTGCACGGGGGAGTTTCTGCGTCCACAGACACCACACGAACACGCGCCGGCACCACGCTCCGCCCGTTCCGCTCCCGAGCCCTAGCGGCTCTGCCCCGGGCAGCGCGGTACAGCGGAGATGGCGTGAGGCGTCGTGCGGATGCGCACCCCAAGGGAATGGCACGGGGACTACAACTCCCGCGTGCCCCGCGCCGCCAGCCGGCCGAAACCGCACTCGAGGCTGCGAGTGGGGCTCTGTGTGTGTCAGAGTGGGCGATGGTGTCATTTGGGGCAGCCCAAGGTCACCGGGGGTGGGGGGTGGGGGCAGTGCTGCGGTGGAGGAGCAGGTGAGTGGGGGATGGGGAGGGTCATGCGGGGGTCACTCCAAAAGAGGTGGGTCACAGCCCCAAAATGTCTGGAAGTTCATGGGGGGATTAAATACCATTAAAACCTGTGAATGTGGGTGTGAGGCACTGAAATGGAGAAAAAGCCTTTATTTTAATCTATGTTGATAAATGAGCATTCATTTATGTATATCGAAGGAGTTCAAAATAAAAACCTACTCTAAAAAAAATATCTACTCTATTATATAGGAGAAAGGTTAACAAAACTGCCACCTTAGACTTCCGGAGGGCAAATTTTAATCTGTTCAGAAGACTGCTAGACAGAATCCCTTGGGAGGATGCCCTGATGGATACAGGAGTCCAGGAAGGATGGACATACTTCAAGAAAGAAGTCTTAAAGGCACAGGAGCAGGCTGTTCCCATGTGCCGAAAAACAAGTAGGCTGGTGTCCTGGTTTGAGAGACACAGGACTAATTTCTCTTCTAATGCTTGGGAAAACTGCACTTTTTTAGAAGACTCCAGTGTCTGAATTTGTGAAAATATTTACTTTACAGCCAGCTATGGTGTGTGGGTCTCAAGGTCTCAGCGTTTTCGAGCTAGCCAGGTGCAGGGATGAGGAGGAGCGAGACCCGGGCACTTGACCCAAGCTGGCCAACAGGATTATTTCATACCATCAACGTCACACTCATTATAAATTAGAAAGTTTGCTGCGAAGTTCTCTCTCTCCCTTGATGGCTGCCATCCTGAGAACTTCGTGCCCTGGTGCCGGAGCCCTGAGCCCTTCCCTTCCTCCTGAAGCTGTAGCGCTCGCAGTGTCCCACATTTGCTGTCCACTGCTGGGAGTGCACAGCTTCCTACTGATAGAATTGGCCGAGTATAATCTTTGCATATTCTGTATTGGTGTCGGGATCAATATCAGCTCTTTAGTGCTGTTAATGTTAATTATCTAATCTTATTCTATTAAATCTGTTTATACTTCAGCTCTGGGGTTTTCTTGTTTTTCCCGATTTCCCTTTCCCATGTGGGGAGGGGTCATCGGGTGATAGAATGATTGTCTAAATGACAACAAATTGTTATGGGTCTCTCAAATCATAACACTCCTGAAGACACCATTGCAAACTGAAATTAACATCACCGTGCACCAGTTATTCTTTATGTTGTCTCTATTTTTTCAGTCTTTCCCTGTCTGTTTTGTGCTGGGGTTGTGTCTTTCCGGTGGCCAGAAATGGCCTTGTCATTACAATTCTCAGAGAAGGACTGGCAGTGTAACGTGCTCTTGTTGTTGTTTCCCCAGCATCATCTTTTTGCCACTCCAGCATCTTTTTGGTGGAAAGAACTGACCTGGAAGCACTGATTGTTGTGGAAAGGTAAACTTGTAGTGTGACTATTTGGTGGTATTGTTTCTTGTGTAACTCTGCTTTTCACATGGCTTGTCTCAGCTAGTGAATGCTTTAAGTGAAATGCTACTTTGTTTATGTTTCCAAATTGATGTACTGAACGTGTTGGGTTGGAATGTGTTTTTCTGCACAACCTAGAGTTTTGGGGAAAAGAGCAACAAGCTTTAAGATTTTGATCCTTGCGTGTCACAAAGTGGCAATGTGCCTTTGAAAAACTGTTCTATGGGATTCTAATAAAAGAAGCAGCAACTTGGAACTTGGTGTTATTTTAATCAGTCTTTAATCAGTCTTACCCCGGCAGAAAACACTCATTCCCTCCAAGAAGCAGCAGAGGTTTCTAGTATGAGCCGGGCCTCTGCTTCCCAGCATGAAAAGGTCAAGATTGGTGAAGATACGGCGGCCTTGTGGAAGGAAAGGGAAAGGTAGTGGAAGCAGAGGAGCCGCAGCAAGGCAGCGGGGCTGCGTCTGGGGGCCTTTCCCGGTCTTGCCCTCGGCATCCCGTCGGGGCGGGAAGAGGCGGACGCCTCCAGCGGCGCCTGTGCTGTCGGCACCGGTGACTCGGGGCCCGATGCTCCTGGCTGCCGCCGTCAGTGCCACCGGCCCCGAGCTCGCTGGCGGGAGCAGTCGGGGCGGGAAAAGGCTTCTGCGTTGCTCCTCTTGCGCAGACGTGGCTGTGCTACTTACCCGCCCCGACGGGGGCTCCCCCGGCCGGGGGCTGCCCCTCCTGCCGCTGCCTGTGCCGCTGCGCTGCGCTGCGGGGGCTGCTCTGGGCGGCCCCTCGGGCTCCTTTCGCTCCGCATCGGGCAACCTGCGGCGCTCGGTGACTCCCGGGCGCAGCCCCGCAGGGCTCTGCCCGCCCCGCGGTGGCCCCACCGCCCTCCCAGCGGGGGAGAGGGCGGGTACGGACGGGACGGTGTGTGCGGCACAGAGCCCGTGCGGCGGGGCCCGGGGCAGGCAGGAGGGTCCGGCCGTGCCCCCCGCCGGCTGCCCCGCCAAAGGGGGATGGCCGCCGGGACGGAGCGGCCCCAGCCCAGCCCCGGGGCTGCCCCGACGCCCGGACAGCGGGGACCCGAGGGACACCGAGCGGCTGCCCCGGGCCGGCCGGGACCTCGGGGCAGCGCAGGAGGGGAGCGCCCCGCGGCCGCCTCCCGGGGCGGCTCGGCCCCTCCGCCCGCCGCTCCTCTGCCCGCCCTGCGCCAGCCCGGCCCCGCCGCCGCGCTCGGGGACGGCCCTGACCGGCCGAGAGGGGCCGCGAGATGACGAGCCGATCCGAGCGGGGCCGAGTGTTGCCGAGCGGAGCCGAGCGGCAGCCGGTACCTCTCGCCGCAGCCGCTGGCGAGACCTGGGCGTTGCCCGGGCAACGGCGGGAGGCTCAAACGCGCCGCAGCGGAGGGGGCGGCCGGTGGCCGAGGGAGCCGCTCCGGGGCCGGCCCGCTCCGCGGCGGAGAGCAGCGCAGCGTGAGGGGGGAGCAGGGGGACGGTGCGCTCGGCCTGGCGGCAGAGCCGGGGGGGAAGGAGAAAGGCTGAGGAGCAGCCGGGAGCGTGAGCGAGAGAGAGAGGGGCCGCTGGAGCCACGCTCTGCCCTCCCGGAGACGGGAACAGAGGACCCGATCTGCCGGGCAGACCCTCCTCTTGGGGAAGTCTGCTGCCCCCCTGGGCCCGGGTTAAGGACGTCACTAGGAAACTTCCCGGCCTGGTACGGCCCTCGGACTATTGCCCAGCGCTGCTCTTCCCTGTGGGTGGCCACGAAGCCACAATGCGTAGTCCGAGGGCGATCCGGAGAGACTTCAGGGCCTTGGGATGGGTGGTAAGGGAATCTGGAGCACCGGCTATTTTTCCTCTCTCCTTCCACTTATGTGCAGCGACACTGGAAGGAACAGACGGACCTGGTCTTTTAATACATGGTTCTGTGGCTGCTGTCACCACCACAATTTTGTTGGGTGGGGTTTTTTTGGTTTTTGGGTTTTTTTTGTTTGTTTTTTTTTTTTTTTTGGGGGGGGGGTTGGTTTTTTTTTTGTTTTGTTTTTTTTTTTTTTTCTTTTTCACAAATAAGGTGGCCTCCATGGTGCCAGGCCTGCTGGGGTCAGATGGGATTGAGCTTTCTGAAAGGGGGAAGAGGGTCTTCGCTCAGGAGCCAGCAGGGCTCATTGGCAGAGCTTTAAACTAGACTTGAAGGGGTCAGGGATAGGATCAGGCTTGCCCATGACAAGCTGCGGGAACATGCTAAGGTCAGGGGGACGGGGCGCCAGCGAGGACCCTCAGCCTGTTGGTCTGAGACGTGCTGGGTGCAGCAGACTCGGAGTCTTATGGAGATGAGCCAGGAGCTTCTGACGGAACAGAAGCCAACAGGGAAACATCAGTGAAATCACAGTGTCATAGAATCATTTGGGTTGGAAGGGACCTTTAGAGGTTGTTGAGTCCAACCCCCTGCAATAAGCAGGGATGGGGCATCTGGGAAGATTATGTTTTTTGATGATGAGGGTGGGGAGACACTGGCCCAGGTTGCCCAAAGAGGTGGGAGATGGCCCATACCTGGAAACATTCCAGGTCAGGTTGGATGGGGCTCTGAGCAACCAGATCCAATTGAAGACAACCCAGACCATTCTATGATTAATTACCGCTTAGAAGAAACATACAAAGGAAAACTGAGTTAGAATCAAGTTAGGCTGATTCACACGGGGACTGGAGACGCAAAGAGTAAGGAAGACCCTCCCATTGAGTCACGAGGTTCAGAGTGGATCCCCTTGCCTTCTAAACTCCTTATGGAGCCCAGGTCTCAGACTTGGAGAACAGCTTATGTCTAACGGAATTATCTATACAATGTTTGCAATAATATTGAGTAGCTGCATGGATTAGTAATGTCTCATTAGTACTAATTCAGCACGCTCTCAGTCACTTACTGAGGATCTGCCGCAGCTAAGGCATCTCTCCGCCGTGGGTGAGGAAGGCTCTCAGTCTCAGGTAAGGAATCTCTAACCTTGAGAGTCGCCCCTGCCCACGGGGAGAGTCGCCTGGCGTGCAGTCCAGCTGCCATTCAGGGAGAGGTCAAATTGGGCTCCTCCTGACGGTGATATTTATCGAGGGGAGTAGCTGGCTGCTAGGCGATAGCACAGGCGAGAGAGATGTCTTTTGTTTAGCTCGGGGATCTCGTTCTGTACTTTGGTTATCTTGCATTTTTAGGGTTTGAAACCACCTTTAGTTCTTAAAGCAAGCAAACAAATGAAGTTCTCCTGTACAACAGAATTTTACATTGTGTAACAGTTCTTTGGTTCCTTTTCCTTTCAGAATTCCTCCAAAGAAAAGGAGTGTGACTTTAGTCCAGCATCCCTCAGCGTGGGCTGTATCCAAGTGAGATTCTGTAAGTAAAGAATTCCTGGATTGTTTCATTCAGTTCGGTCATATTAGACTGCTTGCCCTCACTATCCCTCGGCAGCACTTTCACAGCCCGACCAACACTGGGGCTCTGCGCTTTCCTTGCACCGTAACGCTCCCAACACTCTCTCCCACACTCGCCAGAGCCCCGCTCCAAAATGGAAAACATCCAGCGACTGCTCCTACCCAAAAGGAGCAAGGATGGAAAGCTGTTCCTGCCTTCACCATCCCCTAGCAGCGCTTTGACAGGCAGCTAATGGCAGCGTGGGCTGAGGCTGAGGTCCCCAGCAGCACGGGTGGCCCAGAGGAGAGAGGTGTCTGTTGCAGATGGAGTGATGCACTTCACTTGTAGAGAGAAGCAGCGACGCGTTTATTGATACAAAACAGGGATTTAACAAAGTTTGAGAGTAAATGCGACAGTGCTTTAGCAGGATTCGATGGCAAGGTACACTTGGCTATTTCCTGCATGGAGGACAGGGTCAGGCAGAACTGCCAGGGAGACCCTCCTGTTGGGCTGAGGTTCGGGAAGGAGCCCCTTGCTTTCTAACCTCCTTCTCAGAGAGGAGTCTGGGTGCGGCTGGATCCAATCCTGGTCCCAGACTGGGTCAACGGTTTATGTCTAAGGGATTATATATGTGCAATCAATCCTTTCTATCACTTAGCTAAGAATTCACAGTTTCGCGTGCTATTAATCACTGACCGAGGATCTGTTGCGGCAAAGAATCTGTGAAGCTCGAGGAGTAACCTTGAGAGGCGTCCCCGCTCATGGGGAGATCCTGGCGTGCAGGGGAGCTCAAAGGGCTCTTGGGCTGTTCACTATTGATGTGGGTGAGATGATTGACCTATAGTCATATCTGCATATTGGCCACAGTACCAGCACTGCTCAAGTTAGCCCTTGGCTACTGTGGTGTTATGTGTTTCCCCGAAACCACATCGAGCCGGGGGCAGCCATCACATGTACACGTGCCCATTGTGACCACCACGGGTGTTAGTGCTTGGGCAGGGTCACGGGAGATAAAGGTCAGGTTGGAAGGCGGGGAGGGGGAGCACACCATCACAGTGTCAAGGGAGTGATGTTGGTGCAATGCCGTTCCTTCCTCGACATACCTTTTCCAGCCACGTGTCCCTGGAGCTGTGGGATTCTCATACAGAACGCACACCCTAACCTAACACTAATGGGAGGGTTGGATGGATCCAGGAACAGAGACCTATTGGCAAAACAGAAGGAAGCTTCCTTGGAGGAGTCTTGGTAGCTACCTGTGATATCAGGTCCCTCAACTAGAGATCAAAAGTCTCTGGGAGATGCCTGGAAGGAGCCATGGGTTTATTGCGGGGTAAAAAGCTTTGCCTAAAAGAGAAAAAACATGATAGGTTACTTCCCAGTGAGAAAAAACCATCACAGTTATATCCCTTTGGAGAGTCTGGAGGTCCTACCAGGGATCTGAGGTCCCTAAAATACATGACAAAAGAAAACAACAGAAGCCTGGAAGGAGTCTCGGGTGAAACCCAGAGGATGGAACATTGTCCAAGGAGAAAAATCATCTCATGTATCTTCCCTGGAGGAGTCTGGGGTTGCTACCCGGGATCAAAGGGCCCTAAAGCATTGGAGAAAACTTTGCGGGACACGCCTGGGAGGAGTTCTGGGTAGATCCCGCAGGATGGACCACTGTCAAGAGAGAAAAATCATCTTGGGTATCTTCCCTGGAGGAGTCTGGGGTTGCTACCCGGGATCACAGGGCCCTAAACCCCAGGACGAAAGCACTCAGGAAGAGAGCTGGGAGGAGTCTCAGGTGCATCCCGCAGGATGGACAATAGTCCAAGGAGAAAAATCAACTTGGGAATCTTCCACGGAGGAGTCTGGGGTTGCTACCCGGGATCACAGGGCCCTAAAGCACTGGAGAAAACTCTGCGTGAGACGCCTGGGAGGAGATCTGGGTAGATGCCGCAGGATGGACCACTGTCAAGAGAGAAAAATCATCTTGGGTGTCTTCCCTGGAGGAGTCTGGGGTTGCTACCCGGGATGACAGAATGCTAAACCGTGAGAAAAAAGACTCAGGGACATAGCTGCGACAAGTCTCGGATGCATCCCAGAGGATGGAGCTTTGTCCAAGGAGAACAATCATCTCGGGTATCTTTCCTGGAGGAGTCTGGGGTTGCTACCCGGGATTACAGGGACCAAAACCACAGGAAAAATGTCTGCGGGAGACGCCTGGGAGGAATCTCAGATGCACCCCAGAAGATGGAGCATTGTCCGAGGAGAAAAATCATCTCGGGTATCTTCCCTGGAGGAGTCTGGGGTTGCTACCCGGGATCACAGGGCCCCAAAACACCGGAGAAAACTCTGCGGGAGACACCTGGGAGGAGTTCTGGATAGATCCCGCAGTATGGACCACTGTCAAGAGAGAAAAATCATATTGGGTGTCCTCCCTGGAGGAGTCTGGGGTTGCTACCTGGGATCAGAGGGCCCGAAAACACTGGAATAACCACTCAGGGACATACCTGCAAGGAGTCTCGGATGCTTCCCAGAGGATGTAGCATTGTCCAAGGAGAAAAATCATCTCGGGTATCTTCCCTGGAGGAGTCTGGGGTTGCTACCGGGGTTTACAGGGACCCAAACCACAGGAAAAATGTCTGCGGGAGACGCCTGGGAGGAATATCAGATGCATCCCAGAAGATGGAGCATTGTCCAAGGAGAAAAATCATCTCGGGTATCTTCCCTGGAGGAGTCTGGGGTTGCTACCCGGCATCACAGGGCCCGAAAACACCGGAATAAAAACTCAGGGACATACCTGCAAGGAGTCTCGGGTGCATCCCAGATCATGGAGCATTGTCCAAGGAGAAAAATCATCCCGGATATCGTTCCTGGAGGAGTCTGGGGTTGCTACCTGGGATTAAAGGGACCCAAACCACAGGAAAAATGTCTGTGGGAGATGCCTGGGAGGAATCTCATATGCATCCCAGAAGATGGAGCTTTGTCCAAGGAGAAAAATCATCTCGGGTATCTTCCCTGGAGGAGTCTGGGGTTGCTACCCGGGATCACAGGGCCCCAAAACACCGGAGAAAACTGCGGGAGACACCTGGGAGGAGTTCTGGATAGATCCCGCAGTATGGACCACTGTCAAGAGAGAAAAATCATATTGGGTGTCTTCCCTGGAGGAGTCTGGGGTTCCTACCCAGGATCAGAGGGCCCGAAAATACCGGAATAAACACTCAGGGACATACCTGCAAGGAGTCTCGGATGCTTCCAAGAGGATGGAGCATTGTCCAAGGAGAAAAATCATCTCGGGTATCTTCCCTGGAGGAGTCTGGGGTTGCTACCCGGGTTTACAGGGACCCAAACCACAGGAAAAATGTCTGCGGGAGACGCCTGGGAGGAATCTCAGATGCATCCCAGAAGATGGAGCATTGTCCAAGGAGAAAAGTCATCTCGGGTATCTTCCCTGGAGGAGTCTGGGGTTGCTACCCGGGATCACAGGGCCCCAAAACACCGGAGAAAACTCTGCGGGAGACACCTGGGAGGAGTTCTGGATAGATCCCGCAGTATGGACCACTGTCAAGAGAGAAAAATCATATTGGGTGTCTTCCCTGGAGGAGTCTGGGGTTGCTACCTGGGATGACAGAACCATAAACCGTGAGAAAAAAGACTCAGGGACATAGCTGCGACAAGTCTCGGGTGCATCCCAGAGCATGGAGCATTGTCCAAGGAGAAAAATCATCCCGGATATCTTTCCTGGAGGAGTCTGGGGTTGCTACCTGGGATTAAAGGGACCCAAACCACAGGAAAAATGTCTGTCGGAGATGACTGGGAGAAATCTCATATGCATCCCAGAAGATGGAGCTTTGTCCAAGGAGAAAAATCATCTCGGGTATCTTCCCTGGAGGAGTCTGGGGTTGCTACCCGGGATTACAGGGCCCGAAACCACAGGAAAAATGTCTGTGGGAGATGCCTGGGAGGAATCTCATATGCATCCCAGAAGATGGAGCTTTGTCCAAGGAGAAAAGTCATCTCGGGTATCTTCCCTGGAGGAGTCTGGGGTTGCTACCCGGGATCACAGGGCCTCAAAACACCGGAGAAAACTCTGCGGGAGACTCCTGGGAGGAGTTCTGGATAGATCCCGCAGGATGGACCACTGTCAAGAGAGAAAAATCATATTGGGTGTCTTCCCTGGAGGAGTCTGGGGTTGCTACCCGGGATAAGAGGGCCCGAAAACACTGGAATAAACACTCAGGGACATAACTGCAAGGAGTCTCGGATGCTTCCCAGAGTATGTAGCATTGTCCAAGGAGAAAAATCATCTTGGGTATCTTCCCTGGAGGAGTCTGGGGTTGCTACCCGGGATTACAGGGACCCAAACCACAGGAAAAATGTCTGTGGGAGACGCCTGGGAGGAATCTCATATGCTTCCCAGAAGATGGAGCTTAGTCCAAGGAGAAAAGTCATCTCGGGTATCTTCCCTGGAGGAGTCTGGGGTTGCTACCCGGGATCACAGGGCCCTAAACCCCAGGACGAAAGCACTCAGGAAGAGAGCTGGGAGGAGTCTCAGGTGCATCCCGCAGGATGGACAATAGTCCAAGGAGAAAAATCAACTTGGGAATCTTCCACGGAGGAGTCTGGGGTTGCTACCCGGGATCACAGGGCCCTAAAGCACTGGAGAAAACTCTGCGTGAGACGCCTGGGAGGAGATCTGGGTAGATGCCGCAGGATGGACCACTGTCAAGAGAGAAAAATCATCTTGGGTGTCTTCCCTGGAGGAGTCTGGGGTTGCTACCCGGGATGACAGAATGCTAAACCGTGAGAAAAAAGACTCAGGGACATAGCTGCGACAAGTCTCGGATGCATCCCAGAGGATGGAGCTTTGTCCAAGGAGAACAATCATCTCGGGTATCTTTCCTGGAGGAGTCTGGGGTTGCTACCCGGGATTACAGGGACCAAAACCACAGGAAAAATGTCTGCGGGAGACGCCTGGGAGGAATCTCAGATGCACCCCAGAAGATGGAGCATTGTCCGAGGAGAAAAATCATCTCGGGTATCTTCCCTGGAGGAGTCTGGGGTTGCTACCCGGGATCACAGGGCCCCAAAACACCGGAGAAAACTCTGCGGGAGACACCTGGGAGGAGTTCTGGATAGATCCCGCAGTATGGACCACTGTCAAGAGAGAAAAATCATATTGGGTGTCCTCCCTGGAGGAGTCTGGGGTTGCTACCTGGGATCAGAGGGCCCGAAAACACTGGAATAACCACTCAGGGACATACCTGCAAGGAGTCTCGGATGCTTCCCAGAGGATGTAGCATTGTCCAAGGAGAAAAATCATCTCGGGTATCTTCCCTGGAGGAGTCTGGGGTTGCTACCGGGGTTTACAGGGACCCAAACCACAGGAAAAATGTCTGCGGGAGACGCCTGGGAGGAATATCAGATGCATCCCAGAAGATGGAGCATTGTCCAAGGAGAAAAATCATCTCGGGTATCTTCCCTGGAGGAGTCTGGGGTTGCTACCCGGCATCACAGGGCCCGAAAACACCGGAATAAAAACTCAGGGACATACCTGCAAGGAGTCTCGGGTGCATCCCAGATCATGGAGCATTGTCCAAGGAGAAAAATCATCCCGGATATCGTTCCTGGAGGAGTCTGGGGTTGCTACCTGGGATTAAAGGGACCCAAACCACAGGAAAAATGTCTGTGGGAGATGCCTGGGAGGAATCTCATATGCATCCCAGAAGATGGAGCTTTGTCCAAGGAGAAAAATCATCTCGGGTATCTTCCCTGGAGGAGTCTGGGGTTGCTACCCGGGATCACAGGGCCCCAAAACACCGGAGAAAACTGCGGGAGACACCTGGGAGGAGTTCTGGATAGATCCCGCAGTATGGACCACTGTCAAGAGAGAAAAATCATATTGGGTGTCTTCCCTGGAGGAGTCTGGGGTTCCTACCCAGGATCAGAGGGCCCGAAAATACCGGAATAAACACTCAGGGACATACCTGCAAGGAGTCTCGGATGCTTCCAAGAGGATGGAGCATTGTCCAAGGAGAAAAATCATCTCGGGTATCTTCCCTGGAGGAGTCTGGGGTTGCTACCCGGGTTTACAGGGACCCAAACCACAGGAAAAATGTCTGCGGGAGACGCCTGGGAGGAATCTCAGATGCATCCCAGAAGATGGAGCATTGTCCAAGGAGAAAAGTCATCTCGGGTATCTTCCCTGGAGGAGTCTGGGGTTGCTACCCGGGATCACAGGGCCCCAAAACACCGGAGAAAACTCTGCGGGAGACACCTGGGAGGAGTTCTGGATAGATCCCGCAGTATGGACCACTGTCAAGAGAGAAAAATCATATTGGGTGTCTTCCCTGGAGGAGTCTGGGGTTGCTACCTGGGATGACAGAACCATAAACCGTGAGAAAAAAGACTCAGGGACATAGCTGCGACAAGTCTCGGGTGCATCCCAGAGCATGGAGCATTGTCCAAGGAGAAAAATCATCCCGGATATCTTTCCTGGAGGAGTCTGGGGTTGCTACCTGGGATTAAAGGGACCCAAACCACAGGAAAAATGTCTGTCGGAGATGACTGGGAGAAATCTCATATGCATCCCAGAAGATGGAGCTTTGTCCAAGGAGAAAAATCATCTCGGGTATCTTCCCTGGAGGAGTCTGGGGTTGCTACCCGGGATTACAGGGCCCGAAACCACAGGAAAAATGTCTGTGGGAGATGCCTGGGAGGAATCTCATATGCATCCCAGAAGATGGAGCTTTGTCCAAGGAGAAAAGTCATCTCGGGTATCTTCCCTGGAGGAGTCTGGGGTTGCTACCCGGGATCACAGGGCCTCAAAACACCGGAGAAAACTCTGCGGGAGACTCCTGGGAGGAGTTCTGGATAGATCCCGCAGGATGGACCACTGTCAAGAGAGAAAAATCATATTGGGTGTCTTCCCTGGAGGAGTCTGGGGTTGCTACCCGGGATCAGAGGGCCCGAAAATACCGGAATAAACACTCAGGGACATAACTGCAAGGAGTCTCGGATGCTTCCAAGAGGATGGAGCATTGTCCTAGGAGAAAAATCATCTAGGGTATCTTCCCTGGAGGAGTCTGGGGTTGCTACCCGGGTTTACAGGGACCCAAACCACAGGAAAAATATCTGCGGGAGACGCCTGGAAGGAATCTCAGATGCATCCCAGAAGATGGAGCATTGTCCAAGGAGAAAAATCATCTCGGGTATCTTCCCTGGAGGAGTCTGGGGTTGCTACCCGGGATCACAGGGCCCTAAAGCACTGGAGAAAACTCTGCGGGAGACGCCTGGGAGGAATTCTGGGTAGATCCCGCACGATGGACCACTGTCAAGAGAGAAAAATCATATTGGGTGTCTTCCCTGGAGGAGTGTGGGGTTGCTACCTGGGCTGACAGAACCATAAACCGTGAGAAAAAAGACTCAGGGACATAGCTGCGACAAGTCTCGGATGCATCCCAGAGGATGGAGCATTGTCCAAGGAGAAAAATCATCCCGGATATCTTTCCTGGAGGAGTCTGGGGTTGGTACCCGGGATTACAGGGACCCAAACCACAGGAAAAATGTCTGCGGGAGACGCCTGGGAGGAATCTCAGATGCATCCGAGAAGATGGAGCTTTGTCCAAGGAGAAAAATCATCTCGGGTATCTTCCCTGGAGGAGTCTGGGGTTGCTACCCGGGATCACAGGGCCCGAAAACACCGGAATAAAAACTCAGGGACATACCTGCAAGGAGTCTCGGATGCTTCCCAGAGGATGGAGCATTGTCCAAGCAGAAAAATTATCTCGGGTATCTTCCCTGGAGGAGTCTGGGGTTGCTACCCGGGATTACAGGGACCCAAACCACAGGAAAAATGTCTGTGGGAGACGTCTCGGAGGAATCTCAGATGCATCCCAGAAGATGGAGCATTGTCCAAGGAGAAAAATCATTTCGGGTATCTTCCCTGGAGGAGTCTGGGGTTGCTACCCGGGATCACAGGGCCCCAAAACACCGGAGAAAACTCTGCGGGAGACTCCTGGGAGGAGTTCTGGATAGATCCCGCAGTATGTACCACTGTCAAGAGAGAAAAATCATATTGGGTGTCTTCCCTGGAGGAGTCTGGGGTTGCTACCCGGGATCAGAGGGCCTGAAAATACCGGAATAAACACTCAGGGACATAACTGCAAGGAGTCTCGGATGCTTCCAAGAGGATGGAGCATTGTCCAAGCAGAATAATTATCTCGGGTATCTTCCTTGGAGGAGTCTGGGGTTGCTACCTGGTATCACAGGACCCTAAAGCACTGGAGAAAACTCTGCGGGAGACGCCTGGGAGGAATTCTGGGTAGATCCCGCAGGATGGACCACTGTCAAGAGAGAAAAATCATATTGGGTGTCTTCCCTGGAGGAGTGTGGGGTTGCTACCTGGGATGACAGAACCATAAACCGTGAGAAAAAAGACTCAGGGACACAGCTGCGACAAGTCTCGGATGCATCCAAGAGGATGGAGCATTGTCCGAGGAGAAAAATCATCCCGGATATCTTTCCTGGAGGAGTCTGGGGTTGCTACCCGGGATTAAAGGGACCCAAACCACAGGAAAAATGTCTGTGGGAGACGCCTGGGAGGAATCTAAGATGCATCCCAGAAGATGAAGCTTTGTCCCAGCAGAAAAATCATCTCGGGTATGTTCCCTGGAGGAGTCTGGGGTTGCTACCCGGGATCACAGGGCCCGAAAACACCGGAATAAAAACTCAGGGACATACCTGCAAGGAGTCTCAGATGCTTCCCAGAGGATGGAGCATTGTCCAAGCAGAAAAATTATCTCGGGTATCTTCCCTGGAGGAGTCTGGGGTTGCTACCCGGGATTACAGGGACCCAAACCACAGGAAAAATGTCTGTGGGAGATGCCTGGGAGGAATCTCATATCCATCCCAGAAGATGGAGCTTTGTCCCAGCAGAAAAATCATCTCGGGTATCTTCCCTGGAGGAGTCTGGGGTTGCTACCCGGGATTACAGGGACCCAAACCACAGGAAAAATGTCTGTGGGAGATGCCTGGGAGGAATCTCATATGCATCCCAGAAGATGGAGCTTTGTCCAAGGAGAAAAGTCATCTCGGGTATCTTCCCTGGAGGAGTCTGGGGTTGCTACCCGGGATCACAGGGCCCCAAAACACCGGAGAAAACTCTGCGGGAGACACCTGGGAGGAGTTATGGATAGATCCCGCAGTATGGACCACTGTCAAGAGAGAAAAATCATATTGGGTGTCTTCCCTGGAGGAGTCTGGGGTTGCTACCCGGGATCAGAGGGCCCGAAAATACCGGAATAAACACTCAGGGACATACCTGCAAGGAGTCTCGGATGCTTCCAAGAGGATGGAGCATTGTCCAAGCAGAAAAATTATCTCGGGTATCTTCCCTGGAGGACTCTGGGGTTGCTACCCGGGATTACAGGGACCCAAACCACAGGAACAATGTCTGTGGGAGACGTCTGGGAGGAATCTCAGATGCATCCCAGAAGATGGAGCATTGTCCAAGGAGAAAAATCATCTCGGGTATCTTCCCTGGAGGAGTCTGGTGTTGCTACCCGGGATCAGAGGGCCCGAAAATACCGGAATAAACACTCCGGGACATATCTGCAAGGAGTCTCGGATGCTTCCAAGAGGATGGAGCATTGTCCAAGGAGAAAAATCATCTCGGGTATCTTCCCTGGAGGAGTCTGGGGTTGCTACCCGGGATTACAGCGACCCAAACCACAGGAAAAATGTCTGCGGGAGACGCATGGGAGGAATCTCAGATGCATCCCAGAAGATGGAGCATTGTCCAAGGAGAAAAATCATCTTGGCTATCTTCCCTGGAGGAGTCTGGGGTTGCTACCCGGGATCACAGGGCCCGAAAACACCGGAATAAAAACTCAGGGACATACCTGCAAGGAGTCTCGGATGCTTCCCAGAGGATGGAGCATTGTCCAAGCAGAAAAATTATCTCGGGTATCTTCCCTGGAGGAGTCTGCGGTTGCTACCCGGGATTACAGGGACCCAAACTACAGGAAAAATGTCTGTGGGAGATGCCTGGGAGGAATCTCAGATGCATCCCAGAAGATGGAGCTTTGTCCCAGCAGAAAAATCATCTCGGGTATCTTCCCTGGAGGACTCTGGGGTTGCTACCCGGGATTACAGGGACCCAAACCACAGGAAAAATGTCTGTGGGAGATGCCTGGGAGGAATCTCATATGCATCCCAGAAGATGGAGCTTTGTCCAAGGAGAAAAGTCATCTCGGGTATCTTCCCTGGAGGAGTCTGGGGTTGCTACCCGGGATCACAGGACCCCAAAACACCGGAGAAAACTCTGCGGGAGACTCCTGGGAGGAGTTCTGGATAGATCCCGCAGTATGGACCACTGTCAAGAGAGAAAAATCATATTGGGTGTCTTCCCTGGAGGAGTCTGGGGTTGCTACCCGGGATCAGAGGGCCCGAAAATACCGGAATAAACACTCAGGGACATACCTGCAAGGAGTCTCGGATGCTTCCAAGAGGATGGAGCATTGTCCAAGGAGAAAAATCATCTCGGGTATCTTCCCTGGAGGAGTCTGGGGTTGCTACCCGGGATTACAGGGACCCAAACCACAGGAAAAATGTCTGCGGGAGACGCATGGGAGGAATCTCAGATGCATCCCAGAAGATGGAGCATTGTCCAAGGAGAAAAATCATCTCGGCTATCTTCCCTGGAGGAGTCTGGGGTTGCTACCCGGGATCACAGGGCCCGAAAACACCGGAATAAAAACTCAGGGACATACCTGCAAGGAGTCTCGGATGCTTCCCAGAGGATGGAGCATTGTCCAAGCAGAAAAATTATCTCGGGTATCTTCCTTGGAGGAGTCTGGGGTTGCTACCTGGGATCACAGGGCCCTAAAGCACTGGAGAAAACTCTGCGGGAGACGCCTGGGAGGAGTTCTGGGTAGATCCCGCAGGATGGACCACTGTCAAGAGAGAAAAATCATATTGGGTGTCCTGGCTGGAGGAGTCTGGGGTGGCTACCCGGGATCACAGGGCCCGAAAACACCGGAATAAAAACTCAGGGACATACGTGCAAGGAGTCTCGGATGGTTCCCAGAGGATGGAGCATTGTCCAAGCAGAAAAATTATCTCGGGTATCTTCCCTGGAGGAGTGTGGGGTTGCTACCTGGGCTGACAGAACCATAAACCGTGAGAAAAAAGACTCAGGGACATAGCTGCGACAAGCCTCGGATGCATCCCAGAGGATGGAGCATTGTCCAACGAGAAAAATCATCCCGGATATCTTTACTGGAGGAGTCTGGGGTTGGTACCTGGGATTAAAGGGACACAAACCGCAGGAAAAATGTCTGCGGGAGACGCCTGGGAGGAATCTCAGATGCATCCCAGAAGATGGAGCTTTGTCCCAGCAGAAAAATCATCTCGGGTATCTTCCCTGGAGGAGTCTGGGGTTGCTACCCGGGATTACAGGGACCCAAACCACAGGAAAAATGTCTGCGGGAGACTCCTGGGAGGAATCTCAGATGCATCCCAGAAGATGGAGCATTGTCCAAGGAGAAAAATCATCTCGGGTATCTTCCCTGGAGGAGTCTGGGGTTGTACCCGGGATCAGAGGGCCCGAAAATACCGGAATAAAAACTCAGGGACATACCTGCAAGGAGTCTCGGATGCTTCCCAGAGGATGGAGCATTGTCCAAGCAGAAAAATTATCTCGGGTATCTTCCCTGGAGGAGTCTGGGGTTGCTACCCGGGATTACAGGGACCCAAACTACAGGAAAAATGTCTGTGGGAGACGCCTGGGAGGAATCTCAGATGCATCCCAGAAGATGGAGCATTGTCCAAGGAGAAAAATCATCTCGGGTATCTTCCCTGGAGGAGTCTGGGGTTGCTACCCGGGATCACAGGGCCCGAAAACACCGGAATAAAAACTCAGGGACATACGTGCAAGGAGTCTCGGATGCTTCCCAGAGGATCGAGCATTGTCCAAGCAGAAAAATTATCTCGGGTATCTTCCCTGGAGGAGTCTGGGGTTGCTACCCGGGATCACAGGGCCCCAAAACACCGGAGAAAACTCTGCAGGAGACACCTGGGAGGAGTTCTGGATAGATCCCGCAGGATGGACCACTGTCAAGAGAGAAAAATCATATTGGGTGTCTTCCCTGGAGGAGTCTGGGGTTGCTACCCGGGATCACAGGGCCCGAAAACACCGGAATAAAAACTCAGCGACATACCTGCAAGGAGTCTCGGATGCTTCCCAGAGGATGGAGCATTGTCCAAGCAGAAAAATTATCTCGGGTATCTTCCTTGGAGGAGTCTGGGGTTGCTACCCGGGATAACAGGGCCCTAAAGCACTGGAGAAAACTCTGCGGGAGACGCCTGGGAGGAGTTCTGGGTAGATCCCGCAGGATGGACCACTGTCAAGAGAGAAAAATCATATTGGGTGTCTTCCCTGGAGGAGTCTGGGGTTGCTACCTGGGATGACAGAACCATAAACCGTGAGAAAAAAGACTCAGGGACATAGCTGCGACAAGTCTCGGATGCATCCCAGAGGATGGAGCATTGTCCAAGGAGAAAAATCATCCCGGATATCTTTCCTGGAGGAGTCTGGGGTTGCTACCCGGGATTACAGGGACCCAAACCACAGGAAAAATGTCTGCGGGAGACGCCTGGGAGGAATCTCAGATGCATCCCAGAAGATGGAGCTTTGTCCCAGCAGAAAAATCATCTCGGGTATCTTCCCTGGAGGAGTCTGGGGTTGCTACCCGGGATTACAGGGACCCAAACCACAGGAAAAATGTCTGCGGGAGACTCCTGGGAGGAATCTCATATGCATCCCAGAAGATGGAGCATTGTCCAAGGAGAAAAATCATCTCGGGTATCTTCCCTGGAGGAGTCTGGGGTTGCTACCCGGGATTACAGGGACCCAAACCACAGGAAAAATGTCTGTGGGAGATGCCTGGGAGGAATCTCATATGCATCCCAGAAGATGGAGCATTGTCCAAGGAGAAAAGTCATCTCGGGTATCTTCCCTGGAGGAGTCTGGGGTTGCTACCCGGGATCACAGGGCCCCAAAACACCGGAGAAAACTCTGCGGGAGACACCTGGGAGGAGTTCTGGATAGATCCCGCAGGATGGACCACTGTCAAGAGAGAAAAATCATATTGGGTGTCTTCCCTGGAGGAGTCTGGGGTTGCTACCTGGGATGACAGAACCATAAACCGTGAGAAAAAAGACTCAGGGACATAGCTGCGACAAGTCTCGGATGCATCCCAGAGCATGGAGCATTGTCCAAGGAGAAAAATCATCCCGGATATCTTTCCTGGAGGAGTCTGGGGTTGCTACCCGGGATTAAAGGGACCCAAACCACAGGAAAAATGTCTGCGGGAGATGCCTGGGAGGAATCTCAGATGCATCCCAGAAGATGGAGCATTGTCCAAGGAGAAAAATCATCTCGGGTATCTTCCCTGGAGGAGTCTGGGGTTGCTACCCGGGATCAGAGGGCCCGAAAACACCGGAATAAAAACTCAGGGACATACCTGCAAGGAGTCTCGGATGCTTCCCAGAGGATGGAGCATTGTCCAAGCAGAAAAATTATCTCGGGTATCTTCCCTGGAGGAGTCTGGGGTTGCTACCCGGGATTACAGGGACCCAAACCACAGGAAAAATGTCTGTGCGAGATGCCTGGGAGGAATCTCATATGCATCCCAGAAGATGGAGCTTTGTCCCAGCAGAAAAATCATCTCGGGTATCTTCCCTGGAGGAGTCTGGGGTTGCTACCTGGGATTACAGGGACCCAAACCACAGGAAAAATGTCTGTGGGAGATGCCTGGGAGGAATCTCAGATGCATCCCAGAAGATGGAGCATTGTCCAAGGAGAAAAATCATCTCGGGTATCTTCCCTGGAGGAGTCTGGGGTTGCTACCCGGGATCACAGGGCCCGAAAATACCGGAATAAACACTCAGGGACATACCTGCAAGGAGTCTCGGATGCTTCCAAGAGGATGGAGCATTGTCCAAGGAGAAAAATCATCTCTGGTATCTTCCCTGGAGGAGTCTGGGGTTGCTACCCGGGATTACAGGGACCCAAACCACAGGAAAAATGTCTGCGGGAGACGCCTGGCAGGAATCTCAGATGCATCCCAGAAGATGGAGCATTGTCCAAGGAGAAAAATCATCTTGGGTATCTTCCCTGGAGGAGTCTGGGGTTGCTACCCGGGATCACAGGGCCCGAAAACACCGGAATAAAAACTCAGGGACATACCTGCAAGGAGTCTTGGATGCTTCCCAGAGGATGGAGCATTGTCCAAGCAGAAAAATTATCTCGGGTATCTTCCTTGGAGGAGTCTGGGGTTGCTACCCGGGATCACAGGGCCCTAAAGCACTGGAGAAAACTCTGCGGGAGACGCCTGGGAGGAATTCTGGGTAGATCCCGCAGGATGGACCACTGTCAAGAGAGAAAAATCATATTGGGTGTCTTCCCTGGAGGAGTCTGGGGTTGCTACCTGGGATGACAGAACCATAAACCGTGAGAAAAAAGACTCAGGGACATAGCTGCGACAAGTCTCGGATGCATCCCAGAGCATGAAGCATTGTCCAAGGAGAAAAATCATCCCGGATATCTTTCCTGAAGGAGTCTGGGGTTGCTACCCGGGATTAAAGGGACCCAAACCACAGGAAAAATGTCTGCGGGAAATGCCTGGGAGGAATCTCAGATGCATCCCAGAAGATGGAGCATTGTCCAAGGAGAAAAATCATCTCGGGTATCTTCCCTGGAGGAGTCTGGGGTTGCTACCCGGGATCAGAGGGCCCGAAAACACCGGAATAAAAACTCAGGGACATACCTGCAAGGAGTCTCGGATGCTTCCCAGAGGATGGAGCATTGTCCAAGCAGAAAAATTATCTCGGGTATCTTCCCTGGAGGAGTCTGGGGTTGCTACCCGGGATTACAGGGACCCAAACCACAGGAAAAATGTCTGTGGGAGATTCCTAGGAGGAATCTCATATGCATCCCAGAAGATGGAGCTTTGTCCCAGCAGAAAAATCATCTCGGGTATCTTCCCTGGAGGAGTTTGGGGTTGCTACCCGGGATCACAGGGCCCGAAAACACCGGAATAAAAACTCAGGGACATACCTGCAAGGAGTCTCGGATGCTTCCCAGAGGATGGAGCATTGTCCAAGGAGAAAAATCATCTCGGGTATCTTCCTTGGAGGAGTCTGGGGTTGCTACCTGGGATCACAGGGCCCTAAAGCACTGGAGAAAACTCTGCGGGAGACGCCTGGGAGGAATTCTGGGTAGATCCCGCAGGATGGACCACTGTCAAGAGAGAAAAATCATATTGGGTGTCTTCCCTGGAGGAGTCTGGGGTTGCTACCTGGGATGACAGAACCATAAACCGTGAGAAAAAAGACTCAGGGACATAGCTGCGACAAGTCTCGGATGCATCCCAGAGCATGGAGCATTGTCCAAGGAGAAAAATCATCCCGGATATCTTTCCTGGAGGAGTCTGGGGTTGGTACCCGGGATTAAAGGGACCCAAACCACAGGAAAAATGTCTGCGGGAGATGCCTGGGAGGAATCTCATATGCATCCCAGAAGATGGAGCTTTGTCCAAGGAGAAAAGTCATCTCGGGTATCTTCCCTGGAGGAGTCTGGGGTTGCTACCCGGGATTACAGGGACCCAAACCACAGGAAAAATGTCTGCGGGAGACTCCTGGGAGGAATCTCAGATGCATCCCAGAAGATGGAGCATTGTCCAAGGAGAAAAATCATCTCGGGTATCTTCCCTGGAGGAGTCTGGGGTTGTACCCGGGATCAGAGGGCCCGAAAATACCGGAATAAAAACTCAGGGACATACCTGCAAGGAGTCTCGGATGCTTCCCAGAGGATGGAGCATTGTCCAAGCAGAAAAATTATCTCGGGTATCTTCCCTGGAGGAGTCTGGGGTTGCTACCCGGGATTACAGGGACCCAAACTACAGGAAAAATGTCTGTGGGAGACGCCTGGGAGGAATCTCAGATGCATCCCAGAAGATGGAGCATTGTCCAAGGAGAAAAATCATCTCGGGTATCTTCCCTGGAGGAGTCTGGGGTTGCTACCCGGGATCACAGGGCCCGAAAACACCGGAATAAAAACTCAGGGACATACGTGCAAGGAGTCTCGGATGCTTCCCAGAGGATCGAGCATTGTCCAAGCAGAAAAATTATCTCGGGTATCTTCCCTGGAGGAGTCTGGGGTTGCTACCCGGGATCACAGGGCCCCAAAACACCGGAGAAAACTCTGCAGGAGACACCTGGGAGGAGTTCTGGATAGATCCCGCAGGATGGACCACTGTCAAAAGAGAAAAATCATATTGGGTGTCTTCCCTGGAGGAGTCTGGGGTTGCTACCCGGGATCAGAGGGCCCGAAAATACCGGAATAAACACTCAGGGACATAACTGCAAGGAGTCTCGGATGCTTCCAAGAGGATGGAGCACTGTCCAAGGAGAAAAATCATCTCTGGTATCTTCCCTGGAGGAGTCTGGGGTTGCTACCCGGGATCACAGGGCCCTAAAGCACTGGAGAAAACTCTGCGGGAGACGCCTGGGAGGAGTTCTGGGTAGATCCCGCAGTATGGACCACTGTCAAGAGAGAAAAATCATATTGGGTGTCTTCCCTGGAGGAGTCTGGGGTTGCTACCTGGGATGACAGAACCATAAACCATGAGAAAAAAGACTCAGGGACATAGCTGCGACAAGTCTCGGATGCATCCCAGAGCATGGAGCATTGTCCAAGGAGAAAAATCATCCCGGATATCTTTCCTGGAGGAGTCTGGGGTTGCTACCCGGGATTAAAGGGACCCAAACCACAGGAAAAATGTCTGCGGGAGATGCCTGGGAGGAATCTCAGATGCATCCCAGAAGATGGAGCATTGTCCAAGGAGAAAAATCATCTCGGCTATCTTCCCTGGAGGAGTCTGGGGTTGCTACCTGGGATCAGAGGGCCCGAAAACACCGGAATAAAAACTCAGGGACATACCTGCAAGGAGTCTCGGATGCTTCCCAGAGGATGGAGCATTGTCCAAGCAGAAAAATTATCTCGGGTATCTTCCCTGGAGGAGTCTGGGGTTGCTACCCGGGATTACAGGGACCCAAACCACAGGAAAAATGTCTGTGCGAGATGCCTGGGAGGAATCTCATATGCATCCCAGAAGATGGAGCTTTGTCCCAGCAGAAAAATCATCTCGGGTATCTTCCGTGGAGGAGTCTGGGGTTGCTACCTGGGATTACAGAGACCCAAACCACAGGAAAAATGTCTGTGGGAGATGCCTCGGAGGAATCTCAGATGCATCCCAGAAGATGGAGCATTGTCCAAGGAGAAAAATCATCTCGGGTATCTTCCCTGGAGGAGTCTGGGGTTGCTACCCGGGATCACAGGGCCCTAAAGCACTGGAGAAAACTCTGCGGGAGACGCCTGGGAGGAATTCTGGGTAGATCCCGCAGGATGGACCACTGTCAAGAGAGAAAAATCATATTGGGTGTCTTCCCTGGAGGAGTCTGGGGTTGCTACCTGGGATGACAGAACCATAAACCGTGAGAAAAAAGACTCAGGGACATAGCTGCGACAAGTCTCGGATGCATCCCAGAGCATGGAGCATTGTCCAACGAGAAAAATCATCCCGGATATCTTTCCTGGAGGAGTCTGGGGTTGCTACCCGGGATTAAAGGGACCCAAACCACAGGAAAAATGTCTGCGGGAGACGCCTGGGAGGAATCTCAGATGCATCCCAGAAGATGGAGCATTGTCCAAGGAGAAAAATCATCTCGGGTATCTTCCCTGGAGGAGTCTGGGGTTGCTACCCGGGATCACAGGGCCCGAAAACACCGGAATAAAAACTCAGGGACATACGTGCAAGGAGTCTCGGATGCTTCCCAGAGGATGGAGCATTGTCTAAGCAGAAAAATTATCTCGGGTATCTTCCCTGGAGGAGTCTGGGGTTGCTACCCGGGATCACAGGGCCCCAAAACACCGGAGAAAACTCTGCGGGAGACGCCTGGGAGGAGTTCTGGATAGATCCCGCAGGATGGACCACTGTCAAGAGAGAAAAATCATATTGGGTGTCTTCCCTGGAGGAGTCTGGGGTTGCTACCCGGGATCAGAGGGCCCGAAAATACCGGAATAAACACTCAGGGACATAACTGCAAGGAGTCTCGGATGCTTCCAAGAGGATGGAGCATTGTCCAAGGAGAAAAATCATATCTGGTATCTTCCCTGGAGGAGTCTGGGGTTGCTACCCGGGATTACAGGGACCCAAACCACAGGAAAAATGTCTGTGGGAGATGCCTGGGAGGAATCTCATATGCATCCCAGAAGATGGAGCATTGTCCAAGGAGAAAAATCATCTCGGGTATCTTCCCTGGAGGAGTCTGGGGTTGCTACCCGGGATCACAGGGCCCGAAAACACCGGAATAAAAACTCAGGGACATACCTGCAAGGAGTCTCGGATGCTTCCCAGAGGATGGAGCATTGTCCAAGCAGAAAAATTATCTCGGGTATCTTCCTTGGAGGAGTCTGGGGTTGCTACCTGGGATGACAGAACCATAAACCGTGAGAAAAAAGACTCAGGGACATAGCTGCGACAAGTCTCGGATGCATCCCAGAGCATGGAGCATTGTCCAAGGAGAAAAATCATCCCGGATATCTTTCCTGAAGGAGTCTGGGGTTGCTACCCGGGATTAAAGGGACCCAAACCACAGGAAAAATGTCTGCGGGAAATGCCTGGGAGGAATCTCAGATGCATCCCAGAAGATGGAGCATTGTCCAAGGAGAAAAATCATCTCGGGTATCTTCCCTGGAGGAGTCTGGGGTTGCTACCCGCGATCACAGGACCCCAAAACACCGGAGAAAACTCTGCGGGAGACTCCTGGGAGGAGTTCTGGATAGATCCCGCAGTATGGACCACTGTCAAGAGAGAAAAATCATATTGGGTGTCGTCCCTGGAGGAGTCTGGGGTTGCTACCCGGGATCAGAGGGCCCGAAAATACCGGAATAAACACTCAGGGACATAACTGCAAGGAGTCTCGGATGCTTCCAAGAGGATGGAGCATTGTCCAAGGAGAAAAATCATCTCGGGTATCTTCCTTGGAGGAGTCTGGGGTTGCTACCCGGGATCACAGGGCCCTAAAGCACTGGAGAAAACTCTGCGGGAGACGCCTGGGAGGAATTCTGGATAGATCCCGCAGGATGGACCACTGTCAAGAGAGAAAAATCATATTGGGTGTCTTCCCTGGAGGAGTCTGGGGTTGCTACCTGGGATGACAGAACCATAAACCGTGAGAAAAAAGACTCAGGGACATAGCTGCGACAAGTCTCGGATGCATCCCAGAGCATGGAGCATTGTCCAAGGAGAAAAATCATCCCGGATATCTTTCCTGGAGGAGTCTGGGGTTGGTACCCGGGATTAAAGGGACCCAAACCACAGGAAAAATGTCTGCGGGAGATGCCTGGGAGGAATCTCAGATGCATCCCAGAAGATGGAGCATTGTCCAAGGAGAAAAATCATCTCGGGTATCTTCCCTGGAGGAGTCTGGGGTTGCTACCCGGGATCACAGGGCCCGAAAACACCGGAATAAAAACTCAGGGACATACCTGCAAGGAGTCTCGGATGCTTCCCAGAGGATGGAGCATTGTCCAAGCAGAAAAATTATCTCGGGTATCTTCCCTGGAGGAGTCTGGGGTTGCTACCCGGGATTACAGGGACCCAAACCACAGGAAAAATGTCTGTGCGAGATGCCTGGGAGGAATCTCATATGCATCCCAGAAGATGGAGCTTTGTCCCAGCAGAAAAATCATCTCGGGTATCTTCCGTGGAGGAGTCTGGGGTTGCTACCTGGGATTACAGAGACCCAAACCACAGGAAAAATGTCTGTGGGAGATGCCTCGGAGGAATCTCAGATGCATCCCAGAAGATGGAGCATTGTCCAAGGAGAAAAATCATCTCGGGTATCTTCCCTGGAGGAGTCTGGGGTTGCTACCCGGGATCACAGGGCCCTAAAGCACTGGAGAAAACTCTGCGGGAGACGCCTGGGAGGAATTCTGGGTAGATCCCGCAGGATGGACCACTGTCAAGAGAGAAAAATCATATTGGGTGTCTTCCCTGGAGGAGTCTGGGGTTGCTACCTGGGATGACAGAACCATAAACCATGAGAAAAAAGACTCAGGGACATAGCTGCGACAAGTCTCGGATGCATCCCAGAGCATGGAGCATTGTCCAACGAGAAAAATCATCCCGGATATCTTTCCTGGAGGAGTCTGGGGTTGCTACCCGGGATTAAAGGGACCCAAACCACAGGAAAAATGTCTGCGGGAGACGCCTGGGAGGAATCTCAGATGCATCCCAGAAGATGGAGCATTGTCCAAGGAGAAAAATCATCTCGGGTATCTTCCCTGGAGGAGTCTGGGGTTGCTACCCGGGATCACAGGGCCCGAAAACACCGGAATAAAAACTCAGGGACATACGTGCAAGGAGTCTCGGATGCTTCCCAGAGGATGGAGCATTGTCTAAGCAGAAAAATTATCTCGGGTATCTTCCCTGGAGGAGTCTGGGGTTGCTACCCGGGATCACAGGGCCCCAAAACACCGGAGAAAACTCTGCGGGAGACGCCTGGGAGGAGTTCTGGATAGATCCCGCAGGATGGACCACTGTCAAGAGAGAAAAATCATATTGGGTGTCTTCCCTGGAGGAGTCTGGGGTTGCTACCCGGGATCAGAGGGCCCGAAAATACCGGAATAAACACTCAGGGACATAACTGCAAGGAGTCTCGGATGCTTCCAAGAGGATGGAGCATTGTCCAAGGAGAAAAATCATATCTGGTATCTTCCCTGGAGGAGTCTGGGGTTGCTACCCGGGATTACAGGGACCCAAACCACAGGAAAAATGTCTGTGGGAGATGCCTGGGAGGAATCTCATATGCATCCCAGAAGATGGAGCATTGTCCAAGGAGAAAAATCATCTCGGGTATCTTCCCTGGAGGAGTCTGGGGTTGCTACCCGGGATCACAGGGCCCGAAAACACCGGAATAAAAACTCAGGGACATACCTGCAAGGAGTCTCGGATGCTTCCCAGAGGATGGAGCATTGTCCAAGCAGAAAAATTATCTCGGGTATCTTCCTTGGAGGAGTCTGGGGTTGCTACCTGGGATGACAGAACCATAAACCGTGAGAAAAAAGACTCAGGGACATAGCTGCGACAAGTCTCGGATGCATCCCAGAGCATGAAGCATTGTCCAAGGAGAAAAATCATCCCGGATATCTTTCCTGAAGGAGTCTGGGGTTGCTACCCGGGATTAAAGGGACCCAAACCACAGGAAAAATGTCTGTGGGAGATTCCTGGGAGGAATCTCATATGCATCCCAGAAGATGGAGCTTTGTCCCAGCAGAAAAATCATCTCGGGTATCTTCCCTGGAGGAGTTTGGGGTTGCTACCCGGGATCACAGGGCCCGAAAACACCGGAATAAAAACTCAGGGACATACCTGCAAGGAGTCTCGGATGCTTCCCAGAGGATGGAGCATTGTCCAAGCAGAAAAATTATCTCGGGTATCTTCCCTGGAGGAGTCTGGGGTTGCTACCCGGGATCACAGGACCCCAAAACACCGGAGAAAACTCTGCGGGAGACTCCTGGGAGGAGTTCTGGATAGATCCCGCAGTATGGACCACTGTCAAGAGAGAAAAATCATATTGGGTGTCGTCCCTGGAGGAGTCTGGGGTTGCTACCCGGGATCAGAGGGCCCGAAAATACCGGAATAAACACTCAGGGACATAACTGCAAGGAGTCTCGGATGCTTCCAAGAGGATGGAGCATTGTCCAAGGAGAAAAATCATCTCGGGTATCTTCCTTGGAGGAGTCTGGGGTTGCTACCTGGGATTACAGGGACCCAAACCACAGGAAAAATGTCTGTGGGAGATGCCTCGGAGGAATCTCAGATGCATCCCAGAAGATGGAGCATTGTCCAAGGAGAAAAATCATCTCGGGTATCTTCCCTGGAGGAGTCTGGGGTTGCTACCCGGGATCACAGGGCCCGAAAACACCGGAATAAAAACTCAGGGACATACCTGCAAGGAGTCTCGGATGCTTCCCAGAGGATGGAGCATTGTCCAAGCAGAAAAATTATCTCGGGTATCTTCCTTGGAGGAGTCTGGGGTTGCTACCCGGGATCACAGGGCCCTAAAGCACTGGAGAAAACTCTGCGGGAGACGCCTGGGAGGAATTCTGGGTAGATCCCGCAGGATGGACCACTGTCAAGAGAGAAAAATCATATTGGGTGTCTTCCCTGGAGGAGTCTGGGGTTGCTACCTGGGATGACAGAACCATAAACCGTGAGAAAAAAGACTCAGGGACATAGCTGCGACAAGTCTCGGATGCATCCCAGAGCATGGAGCATTGTCCAACGAGAAAAATCATCCCGGATATCTTCCCTGGAGGAGTCTGGGGTTGCTACCCGGGATTACAGGGACCCAAACCACAGGAAAAATGTCTGCGGGAGACGCCTGGGAGGAATCTCAGATGCATCCCAGAAGATGGAGCATTGTCCAAGGAGAAAAATCATCCCGGATATCTTCCCTGGAGGAGTCTGGGGGTGCTACCCGGGATTAAAGGGACCCAAACCACAGGAAAAATGTCTGCGGGAGACGCCTGGGAGGAATCTCATATGCATCCCAGAAGATGGAGCATTGTCCAAGGAGAAAAATCATCTCGGGTATCTTCCCTGGAGGAGTCTGGGGTTGCTACCCGGGATCACAGGGCCCGAAAACACCGGAATAAAAACTCAGGGACATACCTGCAAGGAGTCTCGGATGCTTCCCAGAGGATGGAGCATTGTCCAAGCAGAAAAATTATCTCGGGTATCTTCCCTGGAGGAGTCTGGGGTTGCTACCCGGGATTACAGGGACCCAAACCACAGGAAAAATGTCTGTGGGAGATGCCTGGGAGGAATCTCATATGCATCCCAGAAGATGGAGCTTTGTCCCAGCAGAAAAATCATCTCGGGTATCTTCCCTGGAGGAGTCTGGGGTTGCTACCCGGGATTACAGGGACCCAAACCACAGGAAAAATGTCTGCGGGAGACGCCTGGGAGGAATCTCAGATGCATCCCAGAAGATGGAGCATTGTCCAAGGAGAAAAATCATCTTGGGTATCTTCCCTGGAGGAGTCTGGGGTTGCTACCCGGGATCACAGGGCCCGAAAACACTGGAATAAAAACTCAGGGACATACCTGCAAGGAGTCTCGGATGCTTCCCAGAGGATGGAGCATTGTCCAAGCAGAAAAATTATCTCGGGTATCTTCCCTGGAGGAGTCTGGGGTTGCTACCCGGGATTACAGGGACCCAAACCACAGGAAAATTGTCTGTGGGAGATGCCTGGGAGGAATCTCATATGCATCCCACAAGATGGAGCATTGTCCAAGGAGAAAAATCATCTCGGGTATCTTCCCTGGAGGAGTCTGGGGTTGCTACCCGGGATCACAGGGCCCGAAAACACCGGAATAAAAACTCAGGGACATACCTGCAAGGAGTCTCGGATGCTTCCCAGAAGACGGAGCATTGTCCAAGCAGAAAAATTATCTCGGGTATCTTCCTTGGAGGAGTCTGGGGTTGCTACCCGGGATCACAGGGCCCTAAAGCACTGGAGAAAACTCTGCAGGAGACGCCTGGGAGGAATTCTGGGTAGATCCCACAGGACGGACCACTGTCAAGAGAGAAAAATCATATTGGGTGTCTTCCCTGGAGGAGTCTGGGGTTGCTACCTGGGATGACAGAACCAGAAACCGTGAGAAAAAAGACTCAGGGACATAGCTGCGACAAGTCTCGGATGCATCCCAGAGGATGGAGCATTGTCCAAGGAGAAAAATCATCTCGGGTATCTTTCCTGGAGGAGTCTGGGGTTGCTACCCGGGATTAAAGGGACCCAAACCACAGGAAAAATGTCTGCGGGAGACGCCTGGGAGGAATCTCAGATGCATCCCAGAAGATGGAGCATTGTCCCAGGAGAAAAATCATCTCGGGTATCTTCCCTGGAGGAGTCTGGGGTTGCTACCCGCGATCACAGGGCCCCAAAACACCGGAGAAAACTCTGCGGGAGACTCCTGGGAGGAGTTCTGGATAGATCCCGCAGTATGGACCACTGTCAAGAGAGAAAAATCATATTGGGTGTCTTCCCTGGAGGAGTCTGGGGATGCTACCCGGGATCAGAGGGCCCGAAAATACCGGAATAAACACTCAGGGACATACCTGCAAGGAGTCTCGGATGCTTCCCAGAGGATGTAGCATTGTCCAAGGAGAAAAATCATCTCGGGTATCTTCTCTGGAGGAGTCTGGGGTTGCTACCCGGGTTTACAGGGACCCAAACCACAGGAAAAATGTCTGCGGGAGACGCCTGGGAGGAATCTCAGATGCATCCCAGAAGATGGAGCATTGTCCAAGGAGAAAAGTCATCTCGGGTATCTTCCCTGGAGGACTCTGGGGTTGCTACCCGGGATCACAGGGCCCGAAAACACCGGAATAAAAACTCAGGGACATACCTGCAAGGAGTCTCGGATGCTTCCCAGACGATGGAGCATTGTCCAAGCAGAAAAATTATCTCGGGTATCTTCCTTGGAGGAGTCTGGGGTTGCTACCCGGGATCACAGGGCCCTAAAGCACTGGAGAAAACTCTGCGGGAGACACCTGGGAGGAATTCTGGGTAGATCCCGCAGGATGGACCACTGTCAAGAGAGAAAAATCATATTGGGTGTCTTCCCTGGAGGAGTCTGGGGTTGCTACCTGGGATGACAGAACCATAAACCGTGAGAAAAAAGACTCAGGGACATAGCTGCAACAAGTCTCGAATGCATCCAAGAGGATGGAGCATTGTCCAAGGAGAAAAATCATCCCGGATATCTTTCCTGGAGGAGTCTGGGGTTGCTACCCGGGATTAAAGGGACCCAAACCACAGGAAAAATGTCTGCGGGAGACGCCTGGGAGGAATCTCAGATGCATCCCAGAAGATGGTGCTTTCTCCCAGCAGAAAAATCATCTCGGGTATCTTCCCTGGAGGAGTCTGGGGTTGCTACCTGGGATTACAGGGACCCAAACCACAGGAAAAATGTCTGCGGGAGACGCCTGGGAGGAATCTCAGATGCATCCCAGAAGATGGAGCATTGTCCAAGGAGAAAAATCATCTCGGGTATCTTCCCTGGAGGAGTCTGGGGTTGCTACCCGGGATCACAGGGCCCGAAAACACCGGAATAAAAACTCAGGGACATACCTGCAAGGAGTCTCGGATGCTTCCCAGAGGATGTAGCATTGTCCAAGGAGAAAAATCATCTCGGGTATCTTCCTTGGAGGAGTCTGGGGTTGCTACCCAGGATTACAGGGACCCAAACCACAGGAAAAATGTCTGCGGGAGACTACTGGGAGGAGTTCTGGATAGATCCCGCAGTATGGACCACTGTCAAGAGAGAAAAATCATATTGGGTGTCTTCCCTGGAGGAGTCTGTGGTTACTATCCGGGATCAGAGGGCCCGAAAATACCGGAATAAACACTCAGGGACATACCTGCAAGGAGTCTCGGATGCTTCCAAGAGGATGGAGCATTGTCCAAGGAGAAAAATTATCTCGGGTATCTTCCTTGGAGGAGTCTGGGGTTGCTACCCGGGATCACAAGGCCCTAAAGCACTGGAGAAAACTCTGCAGGAGACGCCTGGGAGGAATTCTGGGTAGATCCCGCAGGACGGACCACTGTCAAGAGAGAAAAATCATATTGGGTGTCTTCCCTGGAGGAGTCTGGGGTTACTATTCGGGATCAGAGGGCCCGAAAATACCGGAATAAACACTCAGGGACATACCTGCAAGGAGTCTCGGATGCTTCCCAGAGGATGGAGCATTGTCCAAGCAGAAAAATTATCTCGGGTATCTTCCCTGGAGGAGTCTGGGGTTGCTACCCGGGATCACAGGGACCCAAACCACAGGAAAAATGTCTGTGGGAGATGCCTGGGAGGAATCTCATATGCATCCCAGAAGATGGAGCTTTGTCCAAGGAGAAAAGTCATCTCGGGTATCTTCCCTGGAGGAGTCTGGGATTGCTACCCGGGATCACAGGGCCCCAAAACACCGGAGAAAACTCTGCGGGAGACACCTGGGAGGAGTTCTGGATAGATCCCGCAGGATGGACCACTGTCAAGAGAGAAAAATCATATTGGGTGTCTTCCCTGGAGGAGTCTGGGGTTGCTACCCAGGATCACAGGGCCCTAAAGCACTGGAGAAAACTCTGCGGGAGACGCCTGGGAGGAATTCTGGGTAGATCCCACAGGATGGACCACTGTCAAGAGAGAAAAATCATATTGGGTGTCTTCCCTGGAGGAGTCTGGGGTTGCTACCTGGGATGACAGAACCATAAACCGTGAGAAAAAAGACTCAGGGACATAGCTGCGACAAGTCTCGGATGCATCCCAGAGGATGGAGCATTGTCCAAGCAGAAAAATTATCTCGGGTATCTTCACTGGAGGAGTCTGGGGTTGCTACCCGGGATTACAGGGCCCTAAAGCACTGGAGAAAACTCTGCGGGAGACGCCTGGGAGGAATTCTGGGTAGATCCCGCAGGATGGACCACTGTCAAGAGAGAAAAATCATATTGGGTGTCTTCCCTGGAGGAGTCTGGGGTTGCTACCCGGGATTACAGGGACCCAAACCACAGGAAAAATGTCTGTGGGAGATGCCTGGGAGGAATCTCATATGCATCCCAGAAGATGGAGCTTTGTCCCAGCAGAAAAATCATCTCGGGTATCTTCCCTGGAGGAGTCTGGGGTTGCTACCCGGGATTACAGGGACCCAAACCACAGGAAAAATGTCTGCGGGAGACGCCTGGCAGGAATCTCAGATGCATCCCAGAAGATGGAGCATTGTCCAAGGAGAAAAATCATCTCGGGTATCTTCCCTGGAGGAGTCTGGGGTTGCTACCCGGGATCACAGGGCCCGAAAACACCGGAATAAAAACTCAGGGACATACCTGCAAGGAGTCTCGGATGCTTCCCAGAGGATGGAGCATTGTCCAAGCAGAAAAATTATCTCGGGTATCTTCCCTGGAGGAGTCTGGGGTTGCTACCCGGGATTACAGGGACCCAAACCACAGGAAAATTGTCTGTGGGAGATGCCTGGGAGGAATCTCATATGCATCCCAGAAGATGGAGCTTTGTCCCAGCAGAAAAATCATCTCGGGTATCTTCCCTGGAGGAGTCTGGGGTTGATACCCGGGATCATAGGGCCTCAAAACACCGGAGAAAACTCTGCGGGAGACTCCTGGGAGGAGTTCTGGATAGATCCCGCAGGACGGACCACTATCAAGAGAGAAAAATCATATTGGGTGTCTTCCCAGGAGGAGTCTGGGGTTGCTACCCGGGATCAGAGGGCCCGAAAATACCGGAATAAACACTCAGGGACATACCTGCAAGGAGTCTCGGATGCTTCCCAGAGGATGGAGCATTGTCCAAGGAGAAAAATCATCCCGGATATCTTTCCTGGAGGAGTCTGGGGTTGCTACCCGGGATTAAAGGGACCAAAATCACAGGAAAAATGTCTGTGGGAGACGCCTGGGAGGAATCTCATATGCATCCCAGAAGATGGAGCTTTGTCCCAGCAGAAAAATCATCTCGGGTATCTTCCCTGGAGGAGTCTGGGGTTGCTACCCGGGATTACAGGGACCCAAACCACAGGAAAAATGTCTGTGGGAGACGCCTGGGAGGAATCTCATATGCATCCCAGAAGATGGAGCTTTGTCCCAGCAGAAAAATCATCTCGGGTATCTTCCCTGGAGGAGTCTGGGGTTGCTACCCGGGATCACAGGGCCCGAAAACACCGGAATAAAAACTCAGGGACATACCTGCAAGGAGTCTCGGATGCTTCCCAGAGGATGGAGCATTGTCCAAGCAGAAAAATTATCTCGGGTATCTTCCCTGGAGGAGTCTGGGGTTGCTACCCGGGATCACAGGACCCCAAAACACCGGAGAAAACTCTGCGGGAGACTCCTGGGAGGAGTTCTGGATAGATCCCGCAGTATGGACCACTGTCAAGAGAGAAAAATCATATTGGGTGTCGTCCCTGGAGGAGTCTGGGGTTGCTACCCGGGATCAGAGGGCCCGAAAATACCGGAATAAACACTCAGGGACATAACTGCAAGGAGTCTCGGATGCTTCCAAGAGGATGGAGCATTGTCCAAGGAGAAAAATCATCCCGGATATCTTTCCTGGAGGAGTCTGAGGTTGGTACCCGGGATTAAAGGGACCCAAACCACAGGAAAAATGTCTGTGGGAGATGCCTCGGAGGAATCTCAGATGCATCCCAGAAGATGGAGCATTGTCCAAGGAGAAAAATCATCTCGGGTATCTTCCCTGGAGGAGTCTGGGGTTGCTACCCGGGATCACAGGGCCCGAAAACACCGGAATAAAAACTCAGGGACATACCTGCAAGGAGTCTCGGATGCTTCCCAGAGGATGGAGCATTGTCCAAGCAGAAAAATCATCTCGGGTATCTTCCCTGGAGGAGTCTGGGGTTGCTACCCGGGATCACAGGGCCCCAAAACACCGGAGAAAACTCTGCGGGAGACGCCTGGGAGGAGTTCTGGATAGATCCCGCAGGATGGACCACTGTCAAGAGAGAAAAATCATATTGGGTGTCTTCCCTGGAGGAGTCTGGGGTTGCTACCCGGGATCAGAGGGCCCGAAAATACCGGAATAAACACTCAGGGACATAACTGCAAGGAGTCTCGGATGCTTCCAAGAGGATGGAGCATTGTCCAAGGAGAAAAATCATCTCGGGTATCTTCCCTGGAGGAGTCTGGGGTTGCTACCCGGGATTACAGGGACCCAAACCACAGGAAAAATGTCTGCGGGAGACGCCTGGGAGGAATCTCAGATGCATCCCAGAAGATGGAGCTTTGTCCCAGCAGAAAAATCATCTCGGGTATCTTCCCTGGAGGAGTCTGGGGTTGCTACCCGGGATTACAGGGACCCAAACCACAGGAAAAATGTCTGCGGGAGACGCCTGGGAGGAATCTCATATGCATCCCACAAGATGGAGCATTGTCCAAGCAGAAAAATCATCTCGGGTATCTTCCCTGGAGGAGTCTGGGGTTGCTACCCGGGATCACAGGGCCCGAAAACACCGGAATAAAAACTCAGGGACATACCTGCAAGGAGTCTCGGATGCTTCCCAGAGGATGGAGCATTGTCCAAGCAGAAAAATTATCTCGGGTATCTTCCTTGGAGGAGTCTGGGGTTGCTACCCGGGATCACAGGGCCCTAAAGCACTGGAGAAAACTCTGCAGGAGACGCCTGGGAGGAATTCTGGGTAGATCCCGCAGGATGGACCACTGTCAAGAGAGAAAAATCATATTGGGTGTCTTCCCTGGAGGAGTCTGGGGTTGCTACCTGGGATGACAGAACCATAAACCGTGAGAAAAAAGACTCAGGGACATAGCTGCGACAAGTCTCGGATGCATCCCAGAGCATGGAGCATTGTCCAAGGAGAAAAATCATCCCGGATATCTTTCCTGGAGGAGTCTGGGGTTGCTACCCGGGATTAAAGGGACCCAAACCACAGGAAAAATGTCTGCGGGAGACGACTGGGAGGAATCTCAGATGCATCCCAGAAGATGGAGCATTGTCCAAGGAGAAAAATCATCTCGGGTATCTTCCCTGGAGGAGTCTGGGGTTGCTACCCGGGATTACAGGGACCCAAACCACAGGAAAAATGTCTGCGGGAGACGCCTGGGAGGAATCTCAGATGCATCCCAGAAGATGGAGCATTGTCCAAGGAGAAAAATCATCCCGGATATCTTCCCTGGAGGAGTCTGGGGTTGCTACCCGGGATTAAAGGGACCCAAACCACAGGAAAAATGTCTGCGGGAGACGCCTGGGAGGAATCTCAGATGCATCCCAGAAGATGGAGCATTGTCCAAGGAGAAAAATCATCTCGGGTATCTTCCCTGGAGGAGTCTGGGGTTGCTACCCGGGATCACAGGGCCCGAAAACACCGGAATAAAAACTCAGGGACATACCTGCAAGGAGTCTCGGATGCTTCCCAGAGGATGGAGCATTGTCCAAGCAGAAAAATTATCTCGGGTATGTTCCCTGGAGGAGTCTGGGGTTGCTACCCGGGATTACAGGGACCCAAACCACAGGAAAAATGTCTGTGGGAGATGCCTGGGAGGAATCTCATATGCATCCCAGAAGATGGAGCTTTGTCCCAGCAGAAAAATCATCTCGGGTATCTTCCCTTGAGGAGTCTGGGGTTGCTACCCGGGATTACAGGGACCCAAACCACAGGAAAAATGTCTGCGGGAGACGCCTGGGAGGAATCTCAGATGCATCCCAGAAGACGGAGCATTGTCCAAGCAGAAAAATTATCTCGGGTATCTTCCTTGGAGGAGTCTGGGGTTGCTACCCGGGATCACAGGGCCCTAAAGCACTGGAGAAAACTCTGCAGGAGACGCCTGGGAGGAATTCTGGGTAGATCCCACAGGACGGACCACTGTCAAGAGAGAAAAATCATATTGGGTGTCTTCCCTGGAGGAGTCTGGGGTTGCTACCTGGGATGACAGAACCATAAACCGTGAGAAAAAAGACTCAGGGACATAGCTGCGACAAGTCTCGGATGCATCCCAGAGGATGGAGCATTGTCCAAGGAGAAAAATCATCTCGGGTATCTTTCCTGGAGGAGTCTGGGGTTGCTACCCGGGATTAAAGGGACCCAAACCACAGGAAAAATGTCTGCGGGAGACGCCTGGGAGGAATCTCAGATGCATCCCAGAAGATGGAGCATTGTCCCAGGAGAAAAATCATCTCGGGTATCTTCCCTGGAGGAGTCTGGGGTTGCTACCCGCGATCACAGGGCCCCAAAACACCGGAGAAAACTCTGCGGGAGACTCCTGGGAGGAGTTCTGGATAGATCCCGCAGTATGGACCACTGTCAAGAGAGAAAAATCATATTGGGTGTCTTCCCTGGAGGAGTCTGGGGATGCTACCCGGGATCAGAGGGCCCGAAAATACCGGAATAAACACTCAGGGACATACCTGCAAGGAGTCTCGGATGCTTCCCAGAGGATGTAGCATTGTCCAAGGAGAAAAATCATCTCGGGTATCTTCTCTGGAGGAGTCTGGGGTTGCTACCCGGGTTTACAGGGACCCAAACCACAGGAAAAATGTCTGCGGGAGACTACTGGGAGGAATCTCAGATGCATCCCAGAAGATGGAGCATTGTCCAAGGAGAAAAATCATCTCGGGTATCTTCTCTGGAGGAGTCTGGGGTTGCTACCCGGGATTACAGGGACCCAAACCACAGGAAAAATGTCTGTGGGAGATGCCTGGGAGGAATCTCATATGCATCCCAGAAGATGGAGCTTTGTCCCAGCAGAAAAATCATCTCGGGTATCTTCCCTGGAGGAGTCTGGGGTTGCTACCCGGGATTACAGGGACCCAAACCACAGGAAAAATGTCTGCGGGAGACGCCTGGCAGGAATCTCAGATGCATCCCAGAAGATGGAGCATTGTCCAAGGAGAAAAGTCATCTCGGCTATCTTCCCTGGAGGACTCTGGGGTTGCTACCCGGGATCACAGGGCCCGAAAACACCGGAATAAAAACTCAGGGACATACCTGCAAGGAGTCTCGGATGCTTCCCAGACGATGGAGCATTGTCCAAGCAGAAAAATTATCTCGGGTATCTTCCTTGGAGGAGTCTGGGGTTGCTACCCGGGATCACAGGGCCCTAAAGCACTGGAGAAAACTCTGCGGGAGACACCTGGGAGGAATTCTGGGTAGATCCCGCAGGATGGACCACTGTCAAGAGAGAAAAATCATATTGGGTGTCTTCCCTGGAGGAGTCTGGGGTTGCTACCTGGGATGACAGAACCATAAACCGTGAGAAAAAAGACTCAGGGACATAGCTGCAACAAGTCTCGAATGCATCCAAGAGGATGGAGCATTGTCCAAGGAGAAAAATCATCCCGGATATCTTTCCTGGAGGAGTCTGGGGTTGCTACCCGGGATTAAAGGGACCCAAACCACAGGAAAAATGTCTGCGGGAGACGCCTGGGAGGAATCTCAGATGCATCCCAGAAGATGGTGCTTTCTCCCAGCAGAAAAATCATCTCGGGTATCTTCCCTGGAGGAGTCTGGGGTTGCTACCTGGGATTACAGGGACCCAAACCACAGGAAAAATGTCTGCGGGAGACGCCTGGGAGGAATCTCAGATGCATCCCAGAAGATGGAGCATTGTCCAAGGAGAAAAATCATCTCGGGTATCTTCCCTGGAGGAGTCTGGGGTTGCTACCCGGGATCACAGGGCCCGAAAACACCGGAATAAAAACTCAGGGACATACCTGCAAGGAGTCTCGGATGCTTCCCAGAGGATGTAGCATTGTCCAAGGAGAAAAATCATCTCGGGTATCTTCCTTGGAGGAGTCTGGGGTTGCTACCCAGGATTACAGGGACCCAAACCACAGGAAAAATGTCTGCGGGAGACTACTGGGAGGAGTTCTGGATAGATCCCGCAGTATGGACCACTGTCAAGAGAGAAAAATCATATTGGGTGTCTTCCCTGGAGGAGTCTGTGGTTACTATCCGGGATCAGAGGGCCCGAAAATACCGGAATAAACACTCAGGGACATACCTGCAAGGAGTCTCGGATGCTTCCAAGAGGATGGAGCATTGTCCAAGGAGAAAAATTATCTCGGGTATCTTCCTTGGAGGAGTCTGGGGTTGCTACCCGGGATCACAAGGCCCTAAAGCACTGGAGAAAACTCTGCAGGAGACGCCTGGGAGGAATTCTGGGTAGATCCCGCAGGACGGACCACTGTCAAGAGAGAAAAATCATATTGGGTGTCTTCCCTGGAGGAGTCTGGGGTTACTATTCGGGATCAGAGGGCCCGAAAATACCGGAATAAACACTCAGGGACATACCTGCAAGGAGTCTCGGATGCTTCCCAGAGGATGGAGCATTGTCCAAGCAGAAAAATTATCTCGGGTATCTTCCCTGGAGGAGTCTGGGGTTGCTACCCGGGATCACAGGGACCCAAACCACAGGAAAAATGTCTGTGGGAGATGCCTGGGAGGAATCTCATATGCATCCCAGAAGATGGAGCTTTGTCCAAGGAGAAAAGTCATCTCGGGTATCTTCCCTGGAGGAGTCTGGGATTGCTACCCGGGATCACAGGGCCCCAAAACACCGGAGAAAACTCTGCGGGAGACACCTGGGAGGAGTTCTGGATAGATCCCGCAGGATGGACCACTGTCAAGAGAGAAAAATCATATTGGGTGTCTTCCCTGGAGGAGTCTGGGGTTGCTACCCAGGATCACAGGGCCCTAAAGCACTGGAGAAAACTCTGCGGGAGACGCCTGGGAGGAATTCTGGGTAGATCCCACAGGATGGACCACTGTCAAGAGAGAAAAATCATATTGGGTGTCTTCCCTGGAGGAGTCTGGGGTTGCTACCTGGGATGACAGAACCATAAACCGTGAGAAAAAAGACTCAGGGACATAGCTGCGACAAGTCTCGGATGCATCCCAGAGGATGGAGCATTGTCCAAGCAGAAAAATTATCTCGGGTATCTTCACTGGAGGAGTCTGGGGTTGCTACCCGGGATTACAGGGCCCTAAAGCACTGGAGAAAACTCTGCGGGAGACGCCTGGGAGGAATTCTGGGTAGATCCCGCAGGATGGACCACTGTCAAGAGAGAAAAATCATATTGGGTGTCTTCCCTGGAGGAGTCTGGGGTTGCTACCCGGGATTACAGGGACCCAAACCACAGGAAAAATGTCTGTGGGAGATGCCTGGGAGGAATCTCATATGCATCCCAGAAGATGGAGCTTTGTCCCAGCAGAAAAATCATCTCGGGTATCTTCCCTGGAGGAGTCTGGGGTTGCTACCCGGGATTACAGGGACCCAAACCACAGGAAAAATGTCTGCGGGAGACGCCTGGCAGGAATCTCAGATGCATCCCAGAAGATGGAGCATTGTCCAAGGAGAAAAATCATCTTGGGTATCTTCCCTGGAGGAGTCTGGGGTTGCTACCCGGGATCACAGGGCCCGAAAACACCGGAATAAAAACTCAGGGACATACCTGCAAGGAGTCTCGGATGCTTCCCAGAGGATGGAGCATTGTCCAAGCAGAAAAATTATCTCGGGTATCTTCCCTGGAGGAGTCTGGGGTTGCTACCCGGGATTACAGGGACCCAAACCACAGGAAAATTGTCTGTGGGAGATGCCTGGGAGGAATCTCATATGCATCCCAGAAGATGGAGCTTTGTCCCAGACGAAAAATCATCTCGGGTATCTTCCCTGGAGGAGACTGGGGTTGATACCCGGGATCATAGGGCCTCAAAACACCGGAGAAAACTCTGCGGGAGACTCCTGGGAGGAGTTCTGGATAGATCCCGCAGGACGGACCACTATCAAGAGAGAAAAATCATATTGGGTGTCCTCCCAGGAGGAGTCTGGGGTTGCTACCCGGGATCAGAGGGCCCGAAAATACCGGAATAAACACTCAGGGACATACCTGCAAGGAGTCTCGGATGCTTCCAAGAGGATGGAGCATTGTCCAAGGAGAAAAATCATCCCGGATATCTTCCCTGGAGGAGTCTGGGGTTGCTACCCGGGATTACAGGGACCCAAACCACAGGAAAAATGTCTGCGGGAGACGCCTGGGAGGAATCTCATATGCATCCAGGAAGATGGAGCTTTGTCCCAGCAGAAAAATCATCTCGGGTATCTTCCCTGGAGGAGTCTGGGGTTGCTACCCGGGATTACAGGGACCCAAACCACAGGAAAAATGTCTGTTGGAGATGCCTGGGAGGAATCTCATATGCATCCCAGAAGATGGAGCTTTGTCCAAGGAGAAAAGTCATCTCGGGTATCTTCCCTGGAGGAGTCTGGGGTTGCTACCCGGGATCACAGGGCCCGAAAACACCGGAATAAAAACTCATTGACATACCTGCAAGGAGTCTCGGATGCTTCCCAGAGGATGGAGCATTGTCCAAGCAGAAAAATTATCTCGGGTATCTTCCCTGGAGGAGTCTGGGGTTGCTACCCGGGATTACAGGGACCCAAACCACAGGAAAAATGTCTGTGCGAGATGCCTGGGAGGAATCTCATATGCATCCCAGAAGATGGAGCTTTGTCCCAGCAGAAAAATCATCTCGGGTATCTTCCCTGGAGGAGTCTGGGGTTGCTACCTGGGTTTACAGGGACCCAAACCACAGGAAAAATGTCTGCGGGAGATGCCTCGGAGGAATCTCAGATGCATCCCAGAAGATGGAGCATTGTCCATGGAGAAAAATCATCTCGGGTATCTTCCCTTGAGGAGTCTGGGGTTGCTACCCGGGATCACAGGGCCTGAAAACACCGGAATAAAAACTCAGGGACATACCTGCAAGGAGTCTCGGATGCTTCCCAGAGGATGGAGCATTGTCCAAGCAGAAAAATCATCTCGGGTATCTTCCCTGGAGGAGTCTGGGGTTGCTACCCGGGATCACAGGGCCCCAAAACACCGGAGAAAACTCTGCGGGAGACGCCTGGGAGGAGTTCTGGGTAGATGCCGCAGGATGGACCACTGTCAAGAGAGAAAAATCATATTGGGTGTCTTCCCTGGAGGAGTCTGGGGTTGCTACCCGGGATCAGAGGGCCCGAAAATACCGGAATAAACACTCAGGGACATAACTGCAAGGAGTCTCGGATGCTTCCAAGAGGATGGAGCGTTGTCCAAGGAGAAAAATCATCTCGGGTATCTTCCCTGGAGGAGTCTGGGGTTGCTACCCGGGATTACAGGGACCCAAACCACAGGAAAAATGTCTGCGGGAGACGCCTGGGAGGAATCTCAGATGCATCCCAGAAGATGGAGCTTTGTCCCAGCAGAAAAATCATCTCGGGTATCTTCCCTTGAGGAGTCTGGGGTTGCTACCCGGGATTACAGGGACCCAAACCACAGGAAAAATGTCTGCGGGAGACGCCTGGGAGGAATCTCAGATGCATCCCAGAAGATGGAGCTTTGTCCCAGGAGAAAAATCATCTCGGGTATCTTCCCTGGAGGAGTCTGGGGTTGCTACCCGCGATCACAGGGCCCCAAAACACCGGAGAAAACTCTGCGGGAGACTCCTGGGAGGAGTTCTGGATAGATCCCGCAGTATGGACCACTGTCAAGAGAGAAAAATCATATTGGGTGTCTTCCCTGGAGGAGTCTGGGGATGCTACCCGGGATCAGAGGGCCCGAAAATACCGGAATAAACACTCAGGGACATACCTGCAAGGAGTCTCGGATGCTTCCCAGAGGATGTAGCATTGTCCAAGGAGAAAAATCATCTCGGGTATCTTCTCTGGAGGAGTCTGGGGTTGCTACCCGGGTTTACAGGGACCCAAACCACAGGAAAAATGTCTGCGGGAGACTACTGGGAGGAATCTCAGATGCATCCCAGAAGATGGAGCATTGTCCAAGGAGAAAAATCATCTCGGGTATCTTCTCTGGAGGAGTCTGGGGTTGCTACCCGGGATTACAGGGACCCAAACCACAGGAAAAATGTCTGTGGGAGATGCCTGGGAGGAATCTCATATGCATCCCAGAAGATGGAGCTTTGTCCCAGCAGAAAAATCATCTCGGGTATCTTCCCTGGAGGAGTCTGGGGTTGCTACCCGGGATTACAGGGACCCAAACCACAGGAAAAATGTCTGCGGGAGACGCCTGGGAGGAATCTCAGATGCATCCCAGAAGATGGAGCATTGTCCAAGGAGAAAAGTCATCTCGGGTATCTTCCCTGGAGGACTCTGGGGTTGCTACCCGGGATCACAGGGCCCGAAAACACCGGAATAAAAACTCAGGGACATACCTGCAAGGAGTCTCGGATGCTTCCCAGACGATGGAGCATTGTCCAAGCAGAAAAATTATCTCGGGTATCTTCCTTGGAGGAGTCTGGGGTTGCTACCCGGGATCACAGGGCCCTAAAGCACTGGAGAAAACTCTGCGGGAGACACCTGGGAGGAATTCTGGGTAGATCCCGCAGGATGGACCACTGTCAAGAGAGAAAAATCATATTGGGTGTCTTCCCTGGAGGAGTCTGGGGTTGCTACCTGGGATGACAGAACCATAAACCGTGAGAAAAAAGACTCAGGGACATAGCTGCAACAAGTCTCGAATGCATCCAAGAGGATGGAGCATTGTCCAAGGAGAAAAATCATCCCGGATATCTTTCCTGGAGGAGTCTGGGGTTGCTACCCGGGATTAAAGGGACCCAAACCACAGGAAAAATGTCTGCGGGAGACGCCTGGGAGGAATCTCAGATGCATCCCAGAAGATGGTGCTTTCTCCCAGCAGAAAAATCATCTCGGGTATCTTCCCTGGAGGAGTCTGGGGTTGCTACCTGGGATTACAGGGACCCAAACCACAGGAAAAATGTCTGCGGGAGACGCCTGGGAGGAATCTCAGATGCATCCCAGAAGATGGAGCATTGTCCAAGGAGAAAAATCATCTCGGGTATCTTCCCTGGAGGAGTCTGGGGTTGCTACCCGGGATCACAGGGCCCGAAAACACCGGAATAAAAACTCAGGGACATACCTGCAAGGAGTCTCGGATGCTTCCCAGAGGATGTAGCATTGTCCAAGGAGAAAAATCATCTCGGGTATCTTCCTTGGAGGAGTCTGGGGTTGCTACCCAGGATTACAGGGACCCAAACCACAGGAAAAATGTCTGCGGGAGACTACTGGGAGGAGTTCTGGATAGATCCCGCAGTATGGACCACTGTCAAGAGAGAAAAATCATATTGGGTGTCTTCCCTGGAGGAGTCTGTGGTTACTATCCGGGATCAGAGGGCCCGAAAATACCGGAATAAACACTCAGGGACATACCTGCAAGGAGTCTCGGATGCTTCCAAGAGGATGGAGCATTGTCCAAGGAGAAAAATTATCTCGGGTATCTTCCTTGGAGGAGTCTGGGGTTGCTACCCGGGATCACAAGGCCCTAAAGCACTGGAGAAAACTCTGCAGGAGACGCCTGGGAGGAATTCTGGGTAGATCCCGCAGGACGGACCACTGTCAAGAGAGAAAAATCATATTGGGTGTCTTCCCTGGAGGAGTCTGGGGTTACTATTCGGGATCAGAGGGCCCGAAAATACCGGAATAAACACTCAGGGACATACCTGCAAGGAGTCTCGGATGCTTCCCAGAGGATGGAGCATTGTCCAAGCAGAAAAATTATCTCGGGTATCTTCCCTGGAGGAGTCTGGGGTTGCTACCCGGGATCACAGGGACCCAAACCACAGGAAAAATGTCTGTGGGAGATGCCTGGGAGGAATCTCATATGCATCCCAGAAGATGGAGCTTTGTCCAAGGAGAAAAGTCATCTCGGGTATCTTCCCTGGAGGAGTCTGGGATTGCTACCCGGGATCACAGGGCCCCAAAACACCGGAGAAAACTCTGCGGGAGACACCTGGGAGGAGTTCTGGATAGATCCCGCAGGATGGACCACTGTCAAGAGAGAAAAATCATATTGGGTGTCTTCCCTGGAGGAGTCTGGGGTTGCTACCCAGGATCACAGGGCCCTAAAGCACTGGAGAAAACTCTGCGGGAGACGCCTGGGAGGAATTCTGGGTAGATCCCACAGGATGGACCACTGTCAAGAGAGAAAAATCATATTGGGTGTCTTCCCTGGAGGAGTCTGGGGTTGCTACCTGGGATGACAGAACCATAAACCGTGAGAAAAAAGACTCAGGGACATAGCTGCGACAAGTCTCGGATGCATCCCAGAGGATGGAGCATTGTCCAAGCAGAAAAATTATCTCGGGTATCTTCACTGGAGGAGTCTGGGGTTGCTACCCGGGATTACAGGGCCCTAAAGCACTGGAGAAAACTCTGCGGGAGACGCCTGGGAGGAATTCTGGGTAGATCCCGCAGGATGGACCACTGTCAAGAGAGAAAAATCATATTGGGTGTCTTCCCTGGAGGAGTCTGGGGTTGCTACCCGGGATTACAGGGACCCAAACCACAGGAAAAATGTCTGTGGGAGATGCCTGGGAGGAATCTCATATGCATCCAGGAAGATGGAGCTTTGTCCCAGCAGAAAAATCATCTCGGGTATCTTCCCTGGAGGAGTCTGGGGTTGCTACCCGGGATTACAGGGACCCAAACCACAGGAAAAATGTCTGTTGGAGATGCCTGGGAGGAATCTCATATGCATCCCAGAAGATGGAGCTTTGTCCAAGGAGAAAAGTCATCTCGGGTATCTTCCCTGGAGGAGTCTGGGGTTGCTACCCGGGATCACAGGGCCCGAAAACACCGGAATAAAAACTCATTGACATACCTGCAAGGAGTCTCGGATGCTTCCCAGAGGATGGAGCATTGTCCAAGCAGAAAAATTATCTCGGGTATCTTCCCTGGAGGAGTCTGGGGTTGCTACCCGGGATTACAGGGACCCAAACCACAGGAAAAATGTCTGTGCGAGATGCCTGGGAGGAATCTCATATGCATCCCAGAAGATGGAGCTTTGTCCCATCAGAAAAATCATCTCGGGTATCTTCCCTGGAGGAGTCTGGGGTTGCTACCTGGGTTTACAGGGACCCAAACCACAGGAAAAATGTCTGTGGGAGATGCCTCGGAGGAATCTCAGATGCATCCCAGAAGATGGAGCATTGTCCATGGAGAAAAATCATCTCGGGTATCTTCCCTGGAGGAGTCTGGGGTTGCTACCCGGGATCACAGGGCCTGAAAACACCGGAATAAAAACTCAGGGACATACCTGCAAGGAGTCTCGGATGCTTCCCAGAGGATGGAGCATTGTCCAAGCAGAAAAATCATCTCGGGTATCTTCCCTGGAGGAGTCTGGGGTTGCTACCCGGGATCACAGGGCCCCAAAACACCGGAGAAAACTCTGCGGGAGACGCCTGGGAGGAGTTCTGGGTAGATGCCGCAGGATGGACCACTGTCAAGAGAGAAAAATCATATTGGGTGTCTTCCCTGGAGGAGTCTGGGGTTGCTACCCGGGATCAGAGGGCCCGAAAATACCGGAATAAACACTCAGGGACATAACTGCAAGGAGTCTCGGATGCTTCCAAGAGGATGGAGCATTGTCCAAGGAGAAAAATCATCTCGGGTATCTTCCCTGGAGGAGTCTGGGGTTGCTACCCGGGATTACAGGGACCCAAACCACAGGAAAAATGTCTGCGGGAGACGCCTGGGAGGAATCTCAGATGCATCCCAGAAGATGGAGCTTTGTCCCAGCAGAAAAATCATCTCGGGTATCTTCCCTTGAGGAGTCTGGGGTTGCTACCCGGGATTACAGGGACCCAAACCACAGGAAAAATGTCTGCGGGAGACGCCTGGGAGGAATCTCAGATGCATCCCAGAAGATGGAGCATTGTCCAAGGAGAAAAATCATCCCGGATATCTTCCCTGGAGGAGTCTGGGGGTGCTACCCGGGATTAAAGGGACCCAAACCACAGGAAAAATGTCTGCGGGAGACGCCTGGGAGGAATCTCAGATGCATCCCAGAAGATGGAGCATTGTCCAAGGAGAAAAATCATCTCGGGTATCTTCCCTGGAGGAGTCTGGGGTTGCTACCCGGGATCACAGGGCCCGAAAACACCGGAATAAAAACTCAGGGACATACCTGCAAGGAGTCTCGGATGCTTCCCAGAGGATGGAGCATTGTCCAAGCAGAAAAATTATCTCGGGTATCTTCCCTGGAGGAGTCTGGGGTTGCTACCCGGGATTACAGGGACCCAAACCACAGGAAAAATGTCTGTCGGAGATGCCTGGGAGGAATCTCATATGCATCCCAGAAGATGGAGCTTTGTCCCAGCAGAAAAATCATCTCGGGTATCTTCCCTTGAGGAGTCTGGGGTTGCTACCCGGGATTACAGGGACCCAAACCACAGGAAAAATGTCTGCGGGAGACGCCTGGGAGGAATCTCAGATGCATCCCAGAAGATGGAGCATTGTCCAAGGAGAAAAATCATCTCGGGTATCTTCCCTGGAGGAGTCTGGGGTTGCTACCCGGGATCACAGGGCCCGAAAACACCGGAATAAAAACTCAGGGACATACCTGCAAGGAGTCTCGGATGCTTCCCAGAAGACGGAGCATTGTCCAAGCAGAAAAATTATCTCGGGTATCTTCCTTGGAGGAGTCTGGGGTTGCTACCCGGGATCACAGGGCCCTAAAGCACTGGAGAAAACTCTGCAGGAGACGCCTGGGAGGAATTCTGGGTAGATCCCACAGGACAGACCACTGTCAAGAGAGAAAAATCATATTGGGTGTCTTCCCTGGAGGAGTCTGGGGTTGCTACCTGGGATGACAGAACCATAAACCGTGAGAAAAAAGACTCAGGGACATAGCTGCGACAAGTCTCGGATGCATCCCAGAGGATGGAGCATTGTCCAAGGAGAAAAATCATCTCGGGTATCTTTCCTGGAGGAGTCTGGGGTTGCTACCCGGGATTAAAGGGACCCAAACCACAGGAAAAATGTCTGCGGGAGACGCCTGGGAGGAATCTCAGATGCATCCCAGAAGATGGAGCATTGTCCCAGGAGAAAAATCATCTCGGGTATCTTCCCTGGAGGAGTCTGGGTTTGCTACCCGCGATCACAGGGCCCCAAAACACCGGAGAAAACTCTGCGGGAGACTCCTGGGAGGAGTTCTGGATAGATCCCGCAGTATGGACCACTGTCAAGAGAGAAAAATCATATTGGGTGTCTTCCCTGGAGGAGTCTGGGGATGCTACCCGGGATCAGAGGGCCCGAAAATACCGGAATAAACACTCAGGGACATACCTGCAAGGAGTCTCGGATGCTTCCCAGAGGATGTAGCATTGTCCAAGGAGAAAAATCATCTCGGGTATCTTCTCTGGAGGAGTCTGGGGTTGCTACCCGGGTTTACAGGGACCCAAACCACAGGAAAAATGTCTGCGGGAGACTACTGGGAGGAATCTCAGATGCATCCCAGAAGATGGAGCATTGTCAAAGGAGAAAAATCATCTCGGGTATCTTCCCTGGAGGAGTCTGGGGTTGCTACCTGGAATCACAGGGCCCGAAAACACCGGAATAAAAACTCAGGGACATACCTGCAAGGAGTCTCGGATGCTTCCCAGAGGATGGAGCATTGTCCAAGCAGAAAAATTATCTAGGGTATCTTCCCTGGAGGAGTCTGGGGTTGCTACCCGGGATAACAGGGACCCAAACCACAGGAAAAATGTCTGTGGGAGATGCCTGGGAGGAATCTCATATGCATCCCAGAAGATGGAGCTTTGTCCCAGCAGAAAAATCATCTCGGGTATCTTCCCTGGAGGAGTCTGGGGTTGCTACCCGGGATCATAGGTCCTCAAAACACCGGAGAAAACTCTGCGGGAGACTCCTGGGAGGAGTTCTGAATAGATCCCGCAGGACGGACCACTATCAAGAGAGAAAAATCATATTGGGTGTCTTCCCTGGAGGAGTCTGGGGTTGCTACCCGGGATCAGAGGGCCCGAAAATACCGGAATAAACACTCTGGGACATACCTGCAAGGAGTCTCGGATGCTTCCAAGAGGATGGAGCATTGTCCAAGGAGAAAAATCATCCCGGATATCTTTCCTGGAGGAGTCTGGGGTTGCTACCCGGGATTAAAGGGACCAAAACCACAGGAAAAATACCTGCGGGAGACGCCTGGGAGGAATCTCAAATGCATCCCAGAAGATGGAGCTTTGTCCCAGCAGAAAAATCATCTTGGGTATCTTCCCTGGAGGAGTCTGGGGTTGCTACCCGGGATTACAGGGACCCAAACCACAGGAAAAATGTCTGTGGGAGATGCCTGGGAGGAATCTCATATGCATCCCAGAAGATGGAGCTTTGTCCCAGCAGAAAAATCATCTCGGGTATCTTCCCTGGAGGAGTCTGGGGTTGCTACCCGGGATTACAGGGACCCAAACCACAGGAAAAATGTCTGTTGGAGATGCCTGGGAGGAATCTCATATGCATCCCAGAATATGGAGCTTTGTCCAAGGAGAAAAGTCATCTCGGGTATCTTCCCTGGAGGAGTCTGGGGTTGCTACCCGGGATCACAGGGCCCGAAAACACCGGAATAAAAACTCAGGGACATACCTGCAAGGAGTCTCGGATGCTTCCCAGAGGATGGAGCATTGTCCAAGCAGAAAAATTATCTCGGGTATCTTCCCTGGAGGAGTCTGGGGTTGCTACCCGGGATCACAGGACCCCAAAACACCGGAGAAAACTCTGCGGGAGACTCCTGGGAGGAGTTCTGGATAGATCCCGCAGTATGGACCACTGTCAAGAGAGAAAAATCATATTGGGTGTCGTCCCTGGAGGAGTCTGGGGTTGCTACCCGGGATCAGAGGGCCCGAAAATACCGGAATAAACACTCAGGGACATAACTGCAAGGAGTCTCGGATGCTTCCAAGAGGATGGAGCATTGTCCAAGGAGAAAAATCATCTCGGGTATCTTCCTTGGAGGAGTCTGGGGTTGCTACCCGGGATCACAGGGCCCGAAAACACCGGAATAAAAACTCATTGACATACCTGCAAGGAGTCTCGGATGCTTCCCAGAGGATGGAGCATTGTCCAAGCAGAAAAATTATCTCGGGTATCTTCCCTGGAGGAGTCTGGGGTTGCTACCCGGGATTACAGGGACCCAAACCACAGGAAAAATGTCTGTGCGAGATGCCTGGGAGGAATCTCATATGCATCCCAGAAGATGGAGCTTTGTCCCAGCAGAAAAATCATCTCGGGTATCTTCCCTGGAGGAGTCTGGGGTTGCTACCTGGGTTTACAGGGACCCAAACCACAGGAAAAATGTCTGTGGGAGATGCCTCGGAGGAATCTCAGATGCATCCCAGAAGATGGAGCATTGTCCAAGGAGAAAAATCATCTCGGGTATCTTCCCTGGAGGAGTCTGGGGTTGCTACCCGGGATCACAGGGCCCGAAAACACCGGAATAAAAACTCAGGGACATACCTGCAAGGAGTCTCGGATGCTTCCCAGAGGATGGAGCATTGTCCAAGGAGAAAAGTCATCTCGGGTATCTTCCCTGGAGGAGTCTGGGGTTGCTACCCGGGATCACAGGGCCCCAAAACACCGGAGAAAACTCTGCGGGAGACACCTGGGAGGAGTTCTGGATAGATCCCGCAGTATGGACCACTGTCAAGAGAGAAAAATCATATTGGGTGTCTTCCCTGGAGGAGTCTGGGGTTGCTACCCGGGATCAGAGGGCCCGAAAATCCCGGAATAAACACTCAGGGACATAACTGCAAGGAGTCTCGGATGCTTCCAAGAGGATGGAGCATTGTCCAAGGAGAAAAATCATCTCTGGTATCTTCCCTGGAGGAGTCTGGGGTTGCTACCCGGGTTTACAGGGACCCAAACCACAGGAAAAATGTCTGCGTGAGACGCCTGGGAGGAATCTCAGATGCATCCCAGAAGATGGAGCATTGTCCAAGGAGAAAAATCATCTCGGCTATCTTCCCTGGAGGAGTCTGGGGTTGCTACCCGGGATCACAGGGCCCGAAAACACCGGAATAAAAACTCAGGGACATACCTGCAAGGAGTCTCGGATGCTTCCCAGAGGATGGAGCATTGTCCAAGCAGAAAAATTATCTCGGGTATCTTCCTTGGAGGAGTCTGGGGTTGCTACCCGGGATCACAGGGCCCTAAAGCACTGGAGAAAACTCTGCGGGAGACGCCTGGGAGGAATTCTGGGTAGATCCCGCAGGATGGACCACTGTCAAGAGAGAAAAATCATCTCGGGTATCTTCCCTGGAGGAGTCTGGGGTTGCTACCTGGGATGACAGAAACATAAACCGTGAGAAAAAAGACTCAGGGACATAGCTGCGACAAGTCTCGGATGCATCCCAGAGCATGGAGCATTGTCCAACGAGAAAAATCATCCCGGATATCTTTCCTGGAGGAGTCTGGGGTTGCTACCCGGGATTACAGGGACCCAAACCACAGGAAAAATGTCTGCGGGAGACGCCTGGGAGGAATCTCAGATGCATCCCAGAAGATGGAGCATTGTCCAAGGAGAAAAATCATCTCGGGTATCTTCCCTGGAGGAGTCTGGGGTTGCTACCCGGGATTACAGGGACCCAAACCACAGGAAAAATGTCTGCGGGAGACGCCTGGGAGGAATCTCAGATGCATCCCAGAAGATGGAGCATTGTCCAAGGAGAAAAATCATCCCGGATATCTTCCCTGGAGGAGTCTGGGGGTGCTACCCGGGATTAAAGGGACCCAAACCACAGGAAAAATGTCTGCGGGAGACGCCTGGGAGGAATCTCAGATGCATCCCAGAAGATGGAGCATTGTCCAAGGAGAAAAAT